>NW_024080543.1:1236544-1253103 GCF_014754425.2 Oryx dammah
TCACAGATGTCAACATCGTAACTCGAGAAGGTCCCGCCACAACTCGAGAAAATCCACGAGGTTCTCCCCTCCAGGCTACATGAGACCCTCTTCCGCCGAGGCGTCTCGAGGCAAATCACACCTTCCCTCTTGAACTTGGAATGGGACTTTCACACCCTTGTTGCAACTCAAAATTTTCACTACATACCCGACTCCACTCGAGAGGAAAACCGAGGATCCCGCCCACATCAAGAGGCGCCCCGTTTCATCCTGATAGCTCGAGATGAGGGTTCCTTTCCCTGCTTCTTTGGGAAAGGATGCCCGGCCTCCTTTCACATCTCGGAGGAGGCGCTCTCCACAGGAAAGACCTGAGGAACTCCAGGGCTGGTGCCACCATTCCCAATGTGCACAAAATGTCTCAGTCCACTCCAGAAGAACCTGATTTCCCCGCACTGCCTCGACTTGCACGTCGAGGATCGACTCACACCACAGTGGCACGTGTGACAGCCCTGTGGGAAACCCTCGTGGGAAAGCCTCCATATAATGCCACAGATCCCTATATCAAGGCGACGGGAAGCCTGCCATGGCTGCTCCAGCTCATGAGGAAAGCGGACCTTCATGTCCCCACTCGAGACTAGGACAGACTCCCCTGTGGTGCCTACAAGTACCCCAAGATGCATGTCAGCACTGGAGAGTAATCCTCAGGTTCCGTCATAGACTCCACACGAGGACTTAGGCCCCGGTACCGACTGCAGAGGATTCCCGACAGGCCGTTCGCAACTCGCATGGAGAGTGGCCTTTCCTGAGGCCACAAGGGAGGGTCCCAGAGGTCAACGTCGTAACTCGAGAAGGTCCCGCCACAACTCCAGAAAATCCATGGGGTTCTCCCCTCCAGGTGAAATGAGGCCCTTTTCCGCTGAGGCGTCTCAAGGCAAATCACACCTTTCCTCTTGATTTTCGAAAGGGTCCTTCACACCCCTGCTGCAACAGAAGAAGTTCCCCGCATACCCGCCTCCACTCGAGAGGAACCCCGAGGGTCCCGCCCACATCAAGAGGAACCCCCGTTTCCTCCTCATAGTCCTAGATGAGGGTTCCATTCCCTGCTTCGTCGGGAAAGGATTCCCGGCTTTCCTGCCTCATCTCGGAGGAGGCGCTCTCCACAGGAAATTCGAGAGGAACTCCAGCGGTGGTGCCACCATTCCCGATCTGCACAAAATATTTCCGTCCCCTGCAGAAGAACCTGATTTCCCTGCACTGCGTAGACTTGCACACCGAGGATCGGCTCACACCAAAGTGGCAAGTGTGACAGCCCTGTGGGAAACCCTCGTGGGAAAGCCTCCATGGAATGCCGAAGATCCCAGTATCAAGGCAACGGGAAGCCTGCCGCGGCTGCTCCAGCTCGTGAGGAATGCGGACGTGCATGTCCCCACTCGAGACTAGGACAGACTCCCCTGTGGTTGCCTCCGGAATTACCACAAATCCATGTCAGCAGTGGAGAGGAATCCTCAGATTCCGTCATAGACTCCAGACGAGGACTTAGGCCATGGCACGGAATGCAGAGGATTCCGGACAGGCGGCTCACAACTCGCATGGAGACTGGCCATTCCTGAGGCCACAACGGAGGGTCCCAGAGGTCAACGTCATAACTCGAGAAGGTCCCGCCACAACTCGAGAAAATCCACGAGGTTCTCCCCTCCAGGCTAGATGAGGCCCTTTTCCGCTGAAGCGTCTTGAGGCAAATCACACCTTCCCTCTTGAACTTCGAAAGGGAAATTCACACCCTTGTTGCAACTCAAGAAGTTCCCCTACATTCCCGCCTCCACTCGAGAGGAACCCCGAGGGTCCCGCCCACATCAAGAGGAACCCAGTTTCCTCCTCATAGCTCGAGATGAGGGTTCCTTTCCCTGCTTCGTCGGGAAAGTATTCCCGGCTTTCGTGGTGAACCTCGGAGGAGGCGCTCTCCACAGGAAAATCTAAAGGAACTCCAGGGCTGGTGCCACCATTCCCAATGTGCACAAAATGTCTCAGTCCACTTCAGAAGAACCTGATTTCCAGGCACTGCCTCGATTTGCACGTCGAGGATCGACTCACACCACAGTGGCACATGTGACAGCCCTGTGGGAAACCCTCGTGGGAAAGCCTCCATGGAATTCCGCAGATCCCTGTATCAAGGAGACGGGAAGCCTGCCATGGCTGCTTCAGCTCATGAGGAAAGCGGACCTTCATGTCCCCACTCGAGACAAAGACAGACTTCCCTGTGGTTTCTTCAGAAGTACCCCAAGATCCATGTCAGCACTGGAGAGTAATCCTCAGGTTCCGTCATAGACTCCACACGAGGACTTAGGCCCCGGTACCGACTGCATAGGATTCCAGACAGGCCGCTCGCAACTCGCATGGAGACTGGCCTTTCCTGAGGCCACAAGGGAGGGCCCCAGAGGTCAACGTCGTAACTCGAGAAGGTCCGGCCACAACTCGAGTAAATCCACGAGGTTCTCCCCTCCAGGCTAGATGAGGCCCTTTTCCGCTGAGGCGTCTCGAGGCAAATCACACCTTCCCTCTTGATCTTAGAAAGGGTGCTTCACACCCTTGCTTCAACTCAAGAAGTTCCCCTGCATACCCGCCTCCACTCGAGAGGAACCCCGAGGGTCCCGCCCACATCAAGAGGAGCCCCGTTTCCTCCTCATAGCTCGAGATGAGGGTTCTATTCCCTGCTTCGTGGGGAATGGATTCCCGGCCTTCCTGGCGCATCTCAAAGGAGGGGCTCTCCACAGGAAATTTGAGAGGAACTCCAGCGGTGGTGCCACCATTCCCATTGTGCACAAAATGTCTCAGTCCACTGCAGAATAACCTGATTTCCCTGCACTGCGTAGACTTGCACACCGAGGATCGACTCACACCACAGTGGCACGTATGATATCCCTCTGGGAAACCCTCGTGGGAAAGCCTCCATGGCATGCGAACATCCCTGTATCAAGGCGAGGGTAAGTCTGTCGCGGCTGCTCCAGTTCGTGAGGAATGCGGACGTGCATGTCCCCACTCGAGACTAGGACAGACTCCCCTGTGTTTGCCTCCGTAAGTACCCCAAGATCCGTGTCAGCAGTGGAGTGATATCCTCAGGTTCCGTCATAGACTCCAGACGAGGATTAAGGCCATGGCACCGAATGCAGAGGATTACCGACAGGCCGCTTGCAACTCGCATGGAGACTGGCCTTTAATGAGTTCACAAGGGAGGGTCCCAGAGTTCAATGTCGTAACTCGAGAAGGTCCCGCCACAACTCGAGAAAATCCACGAGGTTCTCCCCTCCAGGTGAAATGAGGCCCTTTTCCGCTGAGGCCTCTCGTGGCAAATCACACCTTCCCTCTTGAAGTTCGAAAGGGCCTTTCACACCCTTGTTGCAACTCAAGAAGTTCCCCTACATACCCGCCTCCACTCGAGAGGAAAACCGAGGCTCCCGCCCACATCAAGAGGAGACCCGTTTCTTCCTCATAGCTCGAGATGAGGGTTCCTTTCCCTGCTTCGTCTGGAAAGGTTTCCCGGCTTTCCTGGCGCATCTCGGAGGAGGCGCTCTCCAAAGCAAAGACGAGAGGAACTCCAGGGCTGGTGCCTCCATTCCCAATGTGCACAAAATATCTCAGTCCACTCCAGAAGAACCTGATTTCCCCGCACTACCTGGACTTGCACGTCGAGGATCGACTCACACCACAGTGGCACGTGTGACAGCCCTGTGGGAAACCCTCGTGGGAAAGTCAACATATAATGCCACAGATCCCTGTATCAAGGCGACGGGAAGCCTGACATGGCTGCTCCAGCTCATGAGGAAAGCGGACCTTCATGTCCCCCCCTCGAGACTAGGACAGACTCCCCTGTGGTGCCTCCAGAAGTACCCCAAGATCCATGTCAGCACTGGAGAGTAATCCTCAGGTTTCGTCATAGACTCCACACGAGGACTTAGGCCCCGGTACCTGCTGCAGAGGATTCCCGACAGGCCGCTCGCAACTCGCATGGAGTCTGGCCTTTCCTGAGGCCAAAAGGGTGGGTCCCAGAGGTCAACGTCGTAACTCGAGATGGTCCCGCCACAACTCGAGAATATCCACGAGGTTCTCCCCTCCAGGTGAAATGTGGCCCGTTTCCGCTGAGGCATCTCAAGGCAAATCACACCTTACCTCTTGATCTTTGAAAGGGTCCTTCACACCCTTGCTGAAACTCAAGAAATTCCCCTACATACCCGCCTCCACTCGAGAGGAACCCCGAGGGTCCCGCCCACATCAAGAGGAGCCCCGTTTCTTCCTCATAGCTCTAGATGAGGGTTCCATTCCCTGCTTCGTCGGGAAAGGATTCCCGGCTTTCCTGGCGCATCTCGGAGTAGGCGCTCTCCACAGGAAATTCGAGAGGAACTCCAGCGGTGGTGCCACCATTCCCAATGTGCACAAAATGTCTCAGTCCAATGCAGAAGAACCTGATTTCCCTGCACTGCATAGACTTGCACACTGAGGATCGACTCACACCACAGTGGCACGTGTGACAGCCCTGTGGGAAATCCTCGTGGGAAAGCCTCCATGGAATGCCGCAGATCTCTGTATCACGGCGACGGGAAGCCTGCCGCGGTGCTCCAGCTCGTGAGGAATGCGGATGTGCATGTCCCCACTCGAGACTAGGACAGACACCCCTGTGTTGCTTCCGGAAGTACCCAAAGATCCATGTCAGCAGTGGAGAGGAATCCTCAGGTTCCGTCATCGTCTCCTGACGAGGACTTAGGCCATGGCATGGAATGCAGAGGAATCCCGACAAGCGCCTAGAAACTAGCATGGAGACTGGCCTTTCCTGAGGCCACAAGGGAGGGTCCCAGGCGTCAACGTCGTAACTCGAGAAGGTCCCGCCACAACTCGAGAAAATCCACGAGGTTCTCCCCTCCAGGTGAAATGAGGCCCGTTTCCGCTGAGGCATCTCAAGGCAATTCACACCTTACCTCTTCATCTTTGAAAGGGTCCTTCACACCCTTGCTGCAACTCAAGAAGTTCCCATACATACCTGCCTCCACTCGAGAGGAACCCCAGGGTCCCGCCCATATCAAGAGGAGCCCCGTTTCCTCCTCATAGCAATAGATGAGGGTTCCATTCCGTGCTTCGTCGGGAAAGGATTCCCGGGATTCCTGGCGCATCTCCGAGTAGGCGCACTTCCACATGTAAGTCGAGAGGAACTCCAGGGCTGGTGCCACCATTCCCAATGTGCACAAAATGTCTCATTCCACTGCAGAAGAACCTGATTTCCCTGCACTGCGTAGAGTTGCACACCGAGGATCGACTCACACCACAGTGGCACGTGTGACAGCCCTGTGGGAAACCCTCATGGGAAAGCCTACATGGAATGCCGCAGATCCCTGTATCAAGGCGACGGAAAGCCTGCCGCGGCTGCTCCAGCTCGTGAGGAATGCGGACCTGCATGTCCCCACTCGAGACTAGCACAGACTCCCCTGTGGTTGCCTCCAGAAGTACCCCAAGATCCATGTCAGCAGTGGAGAGGAATCCCCAGGTTCCTTCATAGACTCCAGACGAGGACTTAGGCCATGGCACGGAATGCAGAGGAATCCCGACAAGCGCCTAGAATCTAGCATGTCGACTGGCCTTTCCTGAGGCCACAAGGGTGGGTACCAGATGTCATCATCGTAACTCGAGAAGGTCCTGCCACAACTCGAGAAAATCCACGAGTTCCTCCCCTCCAGGTGAACTGAGGCCCGTTTCTGCTGAGGCGTCTCGAGGCAAATCACACCTTCCCACTTGAACTTTAAAAGGGAATTTCACACCCTTGTTGCAACTCAAGAAGTTCCCCTACATACCCGCCTCCACTCGAGAGGAACACCGAGGGTCCCGCCCACATTAAGAGGAGCCCCGTTTGCTCCTCATAGCTCGAGATGAGGGTTCCTTTCCCTGCTTTGTCGGGAAAGGATTCCCGGCCTCTTGTTGCATCTCGGAGGAGGCACTCTCCACAGGAAAGTCGAGAGGAACTCCAGCTGTAGTACCACCATTCAAAGTGTGCACAAAATGTCTCAGTCCACTGCAGAAGAACCAGATTTCCCTGCACTGCGTCGACTTGCACACCGAGGAATGACTCACACCACAGTGGCACGTGTGACAGCCCTGTGGAAACCCTCGTGGGAAAGCCTCCATGGAATGCCACAGATCCCTGTATCAAGGCCACGGGAAGACTCCCACGGCTGCTCCAGCTCGTGAGGAATGCGGACGTGCATGTCTCCACTCGAGACTAGGACAGACTCCCCTGTGGTTGCCTCCGGAAGTACCCCAAGATCCATGTCAGCAGTGGAGAGGAATCCTCAGGTTCTGTCATGGACTCCAGACGAGGACTTAGGCCATGGCACGGAATGCAGAGGATTCCCGATAGACCGCTCGCAACTCGCATGTAGACTGGCCTTTCCTGAGTCCCTAAAAGAGGGTCCCAGAGGTCAACGTCGTAACTCGAGAAGGTCCCGCCACAACTCGAAAGAATCCATGAGGTTCTCCCCTCCAGGCTAGATGAGGCCCTTTTCCGCTGAGGCGTCTCCAGGCAAATCACACCTTCCTTCTTGAACTTCGAAAGGGACTTTCACACCCTTGTTGCAACTCAAGAAGTTCTCCAACATACCCGAGTCTCCTCGAGAGGAACACCGAGGTTCCCGCCCACATCAAGAGGAGCCCCGTTTCTTCCTCATAGCTCGAGATGAGGGTTCCTTTCCCTGCTTCGTCGGGAAAGGATTCCCGGCTTTCCTGGTGCATTTCGGAGGAGGCGCTCTCCACAGGAAAGTCGAAAGGAACTCCAGGGCTGGTGCCACCATTCCCAATGTGCACAAAATGTCTCAGTCCACTGTAGAAGAACCATATTTCCCCGCCCTGCCTCGACTTGCACGTCGAGGATCGACTCACACCAAAGAGGCACGTGTGACACCCCTGTGGGAAACCCTCGGGGGAAAGCCTCCATATAATGCCAAAGATCCCTGTATCAAGGCGACGGGAAGCCTGCCATGGCTGCTCCAGCTCATGAGGAAAGCGGATCTTCATGTCCCCACTCGAGACTAGGACAGACTCCCCTGTGGTGCCTCCGGAAGGAGCCCAAGATTCATGTCAGCAGTGGGGAGGAATCCTCAGGTTCCATCATAGATTCCAGATGAGGACGTAGGCCATGGCATGGAATGCAGAGGAATCCCGAAAAGGGCCTAGAAACTAGCATGGAGACTGGCCTTTCCTGAGGCCACAAGGGAGGGTCCCAGAGGTCAACGTCGTAACTCGAGAAGGTCCCGCCACAACTCCAGATAATCCACGAGGTTCTCCCCTACAGGCTAGAGGAGGCCCTTTTCCGCTGAGGCGTCTCGAGGCAAATCACACCTTCCCTCTTGAACTTCGAAAGAGACTTTCATACCCTTGTTGCAACTCAAGAAGTTCCCCTACATACCCGCCTCCACTCGGGAGGAACACCAATGGTCCCGCCAACATCAAGAGGCGCCCCGTTTCCTCCTCATAGCTCGAGATGAGGGTTCCTTTCCCTGATTCGCGGGAAAGGATTCCCGGATTTCCTGGCGCATCTCGGAGGAGACGCTCTCCCCAGGAAATTCGAGAGGAACTCCAGCGGTGGTATCACCATTCCCAATGTGCACAAAATGTCTCAGTCCACTGCAGAAGAAACAGATTTCCCGGCACTGCGTCGACATGAACACCGAGGATCGACTCACCCCACAGTGGCACGTGTGACAGCCCTGTAGGAAACACTTGTGGGAAAGCCTTCATGGAATGCCGCAGATCCCTGTATCAAGGCGATGGGAAGACTGCCGCGGCTGCTCCAGCTCGTGAGGAATGCGGACGTGCATGTCCCCACTCGAGGCTAGGACAGACTCCCCTGTGGTTGCATCCGGAAGAACCCCAAGATCGAGGTCAGCAGTGGAGAGGAATCCTCAGGTTCCGTCATAGACTCCAGACGAGGACTTAGGCCATGGAATGGAATGCAGAGGAATCCCGACAAGTGCCTAGAAACTAGCATGGCGACTGGCCTTTCCTGAGGCCACAAGGGAGGGTCCCAAAGGTCAACGTCGTAACTCGAGAAGGTCCCGCCACAATTCGAGAAATTCCACGAGGTTCTCCCCTCCAGGTGAAATGAGGCCCGTTTCCGCTGAGGCGTCTTGAGACAAATCACACCTTCCCTCTTGATCTTCGAAAGGGTCCCTCACACCCTTGCTGCAACTCAAGAAGTTCCCCTACATACCCGCCTCAACTCGAGAGGAACCTCGAGGGTCCCGCCCACATCAAGAGGAGCTCCGTTTCCTCCTGATAGCTCGAGATGAGGGTTCCTTTCCCTGCTTCTTCGGGAAAGTATCCCCGGCTTTCCTGGCGCATCTCAGAGGAGGGGCTCTCCACACGAAAGTCGAGAGGAACTCCAGGGCTGGTGCCACCATTCGCAATGTGCACAAAATGTCTCAGTCCACTCCAGAAGAACCTGATTTCCCCCACTGCCTCGATTTGCACGTCGAGGTTCAACTCACACCACAGTGGCATGAGTGACAGCCCTGTGGGAAACCCTCGTGTGAAAGCCTCCATACAATGCCAACGATCCCTGTATCAAGGCGACGAGAAGCCTTCATGGCTGCTCCAGCTCTTGGGGAAAGCGGACCTTCATGTCCCCTTCGAGGCTAGGACAGACTCCCCCGTGGTGGCTCCAGAAATACCCCAAGATCCATGTCAGCACTGGAGAGGAATCCGCAGGTTCCTTCATAGACTCCACACGAGGACTTAGGCCCCGCTACCGACTGCAGAGGATTCCCGCCAGGCCGATCGCAAGTTGCATGGAGACTGGCCTTTCCTGAGGCCACAAGGGAGGGTCCCAAAGGTCAACGTCGTAACTCGAGAAGGTCCCGCCACAACTCGAAAAAATCCACGAGGTTCTCCCCTCCAGGTGAAATGAGGCCCGTTTCCGCTGAGGCATCTCGAGGCAAATCACACATTCCTTCTTGATCTTCGAAAGGGTCCTTCACACCCTTGCTGCAACTCAAGAAGTTCCCCTACATACCCGCCTCCACTCGAGAGGAACCCCGAGGGTCCCGCAGACATCAAGGGGAGCCCCGTTTCCTCTTATAGCTCTAGATGAGGATTCCATTCCCTGCCTCGTCGGGAAAGGATTCCCGGCTTTTCTGGCGCATCTCGGAGGAGGCGCTATCCACAGGAAATTCGAGAGGAACTCCAGCGGTGGTATCACCATTCCCAATGTGCACAAAATGTCTCAGTCCACTGCAGAAGAAACTGATTTCTCTGCACTGCGTCGACTTGCACACCGAGGATCGACTCAAACTTCAGTGGCACGTGTGACAGCTCTGTGGGAAACCCTCGTGGGAAAGCCTTCATGGAATGCTGCAGATCCCTGTATCAAGGCGACGGAATGCCTGCCGCCGCAGCTCCAGCTCGTGAGGAATGCGGACGTGCATGTCCCCACTCGAGACTAGGACAAACTCCCCTGTGGTGCCTCCAGAAGTACCACAAGATCCATGTCAGCACTGGAGAGGAATCCTCAGGTTCCGAAATAGACTCCACACGAGGACTTAGGCCCCGGTACCGACTGCAGAGGACTCCCGACAGGCCGATCGCAACTCGCATGGAGACTGGCCTTTCCTGAGGCGACAAGGGAGGGTCCCAGAGGTCAACGTCGTAACTCAAGAAGGTCCCGCCGCAACTCGAGATAATCCACGAGGTTCTCCCCTACAGGCGAGAGGAGGCCCTCTTCCGCTGAGGCGTCTCGAGGCAAATCACACATTCCTTCTTGATCTTCGAAAGGGTCCTTCACACCCTTGCTGAAACTCAAGAAGTTCCCCTACATACCCGCCTCCACTCGAGAGGAACCCCGAGGTTCCCGCCCACATCAAGAGGAGCCCCGTTTCCTCCTCATAGCTCGAGATGAGGGTCCATTCCCTGCTTCATCGGGAAAGGATTCCTGGGTTTCCTGGCGCATCTCAGAGGAGGCGCTCTCCACAGGAAATTCGAGAGGAACTCCAGCGGTGGTACCACCATTCCCAATGTGCACAAAATATCTCAGTCCATTGCAGAAGAACCTGATTTCCCTCACTGCATCGACTTGCACACCGAGGATCGACGCACACCACAGTGGCACGTGTGACAGACCTGTGGGAAACCCTCGTGGGAAAGCCTCCATGGAATGCCACAGATCCCTGTATCAAGGTGACAGGAAGCCTGCCGTGGCTGCTCCAGCTCGTGAGGAATACGGATGTGCATGTCCCCACTCGAGACTCGGACAGACTCCCCTGTGGTTGCCTCCGGACATACCCCAAGATTCATGTCAGCAGTGGAGAGGAATCCTCAGGTTCCGTCATAGACTCCAGACGAGGACTTAGGCCATGGCACGGAATGCAGAGGATTCCCGACAGTCTGCTCGCAACTCCCATGGAGACTGGCCTTTCCTGAGGCCACAAGGGAGGGTCCCAGAGGTCAACGTAGTAACTCGAGAAGGTCCCGCCACAACTCGAGAACATCCACGAGGTTCTCCCCTACAGGCTAGAAGAGGCCCTCTTCCGCTGAGGCGTCTCGAGGCAAATCACACCTTCCCTCTTGAACTTCGAAAGGGACTTTCACACCCTTGTTGCAACTCAAGAAGTTCCCCTACATACCCGCCTCCACTCGAGAGGAACACCGAGGGTCCCGTCCACATTAAGAGGAGCCCCGTTTCCTCCTCATAGCTCGAGATGAGAGTTCCATTCCCTGCTTCGTTGGGAAAGGATTCCCGGCTTTCCTGGCGCATCTCGGAGGAGGCGCTCTCCACAGGAAAGTCTAGAGGAACTCCAGGGCTGGTGCCACCATTCCCAATGTGCACACAATGTCTCAGTCCACTCCAGAAGAACCTGGTTTCCGTGCACTGCCTCGACTTGCACGTCGAGGATCGACTCACACCACAGTGGCACGTGTGACAACCCTGTGGGATACTCTCGTGGGAAAGGCGCCATAAAATGCCACCGATCCCTGTATCAAGGCGACGGGAAGCCTGCCATGGCTGCTCCAGCTCATGAGGAAAGGGGACCTTCATGTCCCCACTCGAGACTAGGACAGACTCCCCTGTGGTGCCTCCAGAAGTACCCCAAGATCCATGTCAGCGCTGGAGAGGAATCCTCATGTTCCATCATAGAATCCACACGAGGACTTAGGCTCCGGTAGCGACTGCAGAGGATTCCCGACAGGCCGATCTCAACTCGCATGGAGAATGACCTTTCCTGAGGCCACAAGGGAGGTTCCCAGAGGTCTACGTCGTAACTCGAGAAGGTCCCGCCACCACTCGTGAAAATCCACGAGGTTCTCCCCTCCAGGTGAAATGAGGCCCGTTTCCGCTGAGGCGTCTCGAGGCAAATCAAACCTTCCCTCTTGATCTTCGAAAGGGTCCTTCACACCCTTGCTGCAACTCAAGAAGTTCCCCTACATACCCGCCTCCACTCGAGAGGAACCCCGAGGGTCCCGCAGACATCAAGAGGAGCCCCGTTTCCTCCTCAGAGCTCTAGATGAGGGTTCCATTCCCTGCTTCGTCGGGAAAGTGTTCCCGGCGTACCTGGCGTATCTCGGAAGAGGCGCTCTGCACAGGAAATTCGAGAGGAACTCCAGCGGTGGTATCACCATTCCCAATGTGCACAAAATGTCTCAGTCCACTGCAGAAGAAACTGATTTCCCTGCACTGCGTCGACTTGCACACCGAGGATCGACTAACACCACAGTGGCACGTGTGACAGCACTGTGGGAGACTCTCGTGGGAAAGCCTTCATGGAATGCTGCAGATCCCTGTATCAAGGCGACGGGAAGACTGCCGCGGCTGCTCCAGCTCGTGAAGAATGCAGACGTGCACGTCCCCACTCGAGACTAAGACAGACTCCCCTGTGGTTGCCTCCGGAAGAACCCCAAGATCCAAGTCAGCAGTGGAGAAGAATCCTCAGGTTCCGTCATTGACTCCAGACGAGATCTTAGGCAATGGCACGGAATGCAGAGGAATCCCGACAAGCGCCTAGAAACTACCATTGCGACTGGCCTTTCCTGAGGCCACAAGGGAGGGTCCCAGAGGTCAACGTCGTAACTCGAGAAGATCCCGCCACAACTCGAGAAAATCCACGAGGTTCTCCCCTCCAGGTGAAATGAGGCCCGTTTCCGCTGAGGCGTCTCGAGGCAAATCACACCTTCCCTCTTGATCTTCGAAAGGGTCCTTCACACCCTTGCTGCAACTCAAGAAGTTCCCCTACATACCTGCCTCCACACGAGAGGAACCCCGAGGGTCCCGCACACATTAAGAGTAGCCCAGTTTCCTCCTCATAGCTCTAGATGAGGGTTCCATTCCCTGCTGTGTCGGGAAAGGATTCCCGGCTTTCCTGGCGCATCTCGGTGGAGGCGCTCTCCACAGGAAATTCGAGAGGAACTCCAGCGGTGGTATCACCATTACCAATGTGCACAAAATGTCTCAGTCCACTGCAGAAGAACCTGATTTCTCTTTACTGCATCGACTTGCACACCGAGGATCGACTCACACCACAGTGGCACGTGTGACAGCCCTGTGGGAAACCGTCTTGGGAAAGCCTCCATGGAATGCCGCAGATCCCTGTATCAAGGCGACAGGAAGCCTGTCGCGGCTGCTCCAGCTCGTGAGGAATGCGGACTTGCATGTCTCCACTCGAGACTCGGACAGACTCCCCTTTGATTGCCTCCGGACATACCCCAAGATTCATGTCAGCAGTGGAGAGGAATCCTCAGGTTCCGTCATAGATGCCAGGAGAGGACTTAGGCCATGGCACGGAATGCAGAGGATTCCCGACAGGATGTTCGCAACTCCCATGGAGACTGGCCTTTCCTCAGGCCACAAGGGAGGTTCCCAGAGGTCTACGTCATAACTCGAGAAGGTCCCGCCATAACTCGAGAAAACCACGAGGTTCTCCCCTCCAGGTGAAATGAGGCCCGTTTCGGCTGAGGTGTCTCGAGGCAAATCACACCTTCCCTCTTGATTTTCGAAAGGGTCCTTCACACCCTTGCTGCAACTCAAGAAGTTCCCCTACATACCCGCCTCCACTTGAGAGGATCCCCGAGGGTCCCGCCCACATCAAGAGGAGCCCCGTTTCCTCCTCATAGCTCTCGATGAGGGTTTCCTTCCCTGCTTCGTCGGGAAAGGATTCCCGGCTTTCCTGGTGCATCTCGGAGGAGGCGCTCTCCACAGGAATTTCTAGAGGAACTCCAGCGGTGGTGCCACCATTCCCAATGTGCACAAAATATCTCAGTCCACTGCAGAAAAACCTGATTTCCCTGCACTTCGTTGACTTGCACACCGAAGAACGACTCACACCACAGTGGCAAGTGTGACAGCCCTGTGGGAAACCCTCGTAAGAAAGCCTCCATGGAATGCAGCAGAACCCTGTATCAAGGCGACGGAAAGACTGCCGCCGCAGCTCCAGCTCGTGAGGAATGCGGACGTGCATGTCCCCACTCGAGACTAGGACAGACTCCCCTGTGTTGCTTCCGGAAGGACCCCAAGATCCATGTCAGCAGTGGAGAGGAATCCTCAGGTTCCGTCATAGACTCCAGACGAGGACTTAGGCCATGGCACGGAATGCAGAGGAATCCCGAAAAGGGCCTAGAAACTAGCATGGAGACAGGCCTTTCCTGAGGCCACAAGGGAGGGTCCCAGAATTCAACGTAGTAACTTGAGAATGTCCCGCCACAACTCAAGAAAATCCACGAGGTTCTCCCCTGCAGGTGAATGAGGCCCGTTTCCACTGAGGCATAACGAGGCAAATCACCCCTTCCCTCTTGATCTTCGAAAGGGTTCTTCACACCCTTGCTGCAACTCAAGAAGTTCCCCTACATACCCGCCTCCACTCGAGAGGAACCCCGAGGTTCTCGCCTATTTCACGAGGAGCCCCGTTTCCTCCTCATAGCTCTAGATGAGGGTTCCATTCCCTGCTTCGTCGGAAAAGGTTTCCCGGCTTTCCTGGCGCATCTCGGAGGAGGTGCTCTCCACAGGAAAGTCGAGAGGAACTCCAGGGCTGGTGCCAACATACCCAAAGTGGACAAAATGACTCAGACCACTCCAGAAGAACCTGATTTCCTCGCACTGCCTCAACATGCACGTCGACTATCGACTGGCACCACAGTGGCACGTGTGACAGCCCTGTTGGAAACCCTCGTGGGAAAGCCTGCCTGGAATGCCGCAGATCCGTGTATCAAGGCGACGGGAAGCCTGCCGCGGCTGCTCCAGCTCGTGAGGAATGCGGACGTGAATTTCCCCACTCGAGACTAGGACAGACTCCCCTGTTGTTGCCTCCGGATGTACCCCAAGATCCATGTCAGCAGTGGAGAGGAATCCTCAGGTTCCGTCATAGACTCCAGACGAGGACTTAGGCAATGGCACGGAAAGCAGAGGATTCCCGACAGGCCGTTCGCAACTTGCAGGGAGACTGGCATTTCCTGAGGCCACAAGGGAGGGTCCCATAGGTCAACGTCTTAACTCGAGAAGGTCCTGCCACAACTCTACAAAATCCACGAGGTTCTCCCCTCCAGGCTAGATGAGGCCCTTTTCCGCTGACGTGTCTCGAGGCAAATCAAACCTTCCATCTTGAACGTCGAAAGAGAGTATCACACCCTTGTTGCAACTCAAGAAGTTCCCCTACATACCCGCCTCCACTCGAGAGGAACCCCGAGGGTCCCGCCCTCATCAAGAGGAGCCCCGTTTCCTCCTCATAGCTCTAGATGAGTGTTCCATTCCCTGCTTCGTCTGGAAAAGATTCCCGGCTTTCCTGGCGCATCTCGGAGGAGGCGCTCTCCACAGGAAAATCGAGAGGAACTCCAGCAGTGGTGCCACCATTCCCAATGTGCACCATATGTCTAAGTCCACTGGAGAAGAACCTGATTTCCCTGCACTGCGTAGACTTGCACACCGGGGATCGACTCACACCACAGTTGCACGTGTGACAGCCCTGTGGGAAACCCTCGTGGGAAAGCCTCCATGGAATGCCGCAGATCCCTGCATCAAGGCGACGGGAAGCCTGCCGCGGCTGCTCCAGCTCATGAGGAATGCTGACGTGCATATCCCCATTCGAGACTAGGACAGACTCCCCTGTGGTGCCTCCAGAGTACACCAAGACCCATGTCAGCACTGAAGAGTAATCCTCAGGTTCCGTCATAGACTCCACACAAGGATTTAGGCACCGTTACCGACTGCAGAGGATTCCCGACAGGTCGCTCGCAACTCGCATGGAGACTGGCCCTTCCTGAGGTCACAAAGGAGGGTCCCAAAGGTCAACGTCGTAACTCGAGAAGGTCCCGCCACAACTCGAGAAAATCCACGAGGTTCTCCCCTCCAGGTGAAATGAGGCCCTTTTCCGCTGAGGCGTCTCGAAGCAAATCAAACCTTCCCTCTTGATCTTCGAAAGGGTCCTTCACACCCTTGCTGCAACTCAAGAAGTTCCCCTACATACCCGCCTCCATTCGAGAGGAACCCAGAGGGTCGCGCCCACATCAAGAGGAGCCCTGTTTCCTCTTATAGCTCTAGATGAGGGTTCCATTCCCTGCTTCGTTGGGAAAGGATTCCCGGCTTTCCTGGCGCATCTCCTAGGAGTCACTATCCACAGGAATTTCGAGAGGAACTCCAGCGGTGGTACCATCATTCCCAATGTGCACAAAATATCTCAGTCCACTGTAGAAGAACCTGATTGCCCTGCACGGCATCGACTTGCACACCGAGGATCGACTCACACCACAGTGGCACGTGTGACAGCCCTGTGGGAAAGCCTCGTGGGAAAGCCTCCATATAATGCCACAGATCCCTGTATAAAGGCGACGGGAAGCCTGCCAAGGCTGCTGCACCTCATGAGAAAAGCCGACCTTCATGTCCCCAATCGATACTAGGACAGACTCCCCTGTGGTGCCTCCAGAAGTACCCCAAGATCCATGTCAGCACTGGAGAGTAATCCTCAGGTTTCATCATAGACTCCACATGAGGACTTAGGCCTTGGTACCGACTGCAGAGGATTCCCGACAGGCCGATCGCAACTCGCATGGAGACTGGCCTTTCCTGAGGCGACAAGGGAGGGTCCCACAGGTCAACGTCGTAACTGGAGAAGGTCCCGCCACAACTCGAGAAAATCCACGAGGTACTCTCCTCCAGGTGAAATGAGGCCGGTTTCCGCTGAGGCGTCTTGAGGCAAATCACACCTTCCCTCTGGATCTTCGAAAGGGTCCTTCACACCCTTGCTGCAACTCAAGAAGTTCCGCTACATACCCGCCTCCAATCGAGAGGAACCCCGAGGGTCCCGGCCACATCAAGAGGAGCCCCATTTCCTACTCATAGCTCTAGATGAGGGTTCCATTACCTGCTTCGTCGGGAAATGATTCTCGGCTTTCCTGGCGCATCTCGGAGGAGGCGCTCTCCACAGGAAATTCGAAAGGAACTCCAGCGGTGGTGCCACCATTCCCAATGTGCACAAAAAGTCTCAGTCCGCTTCAGAAGAACCTGATTTCCCTGCACTGCGTCGACTTGCACACCGAGGATCGACTCACACCACAGTGGCACGTGTGACAGC
>NW_024080543.1:1253113-1254535 GCF_014754425.2 Oryx dammah
CAGCGGTGATGCCACCATTCCCAATGTGCACAAAATATCTCAGTCCACTGCAGAAGAACCTGATTTCCCTGCTCTGCGTAGACTTGCACACCGAGGATCGACTCACACCACAGTGGCACGTGTGACAGCCCTGTGGGAAACCCTCGTGGGAAAGCCTCCATGGAATGCCGCAGATAACTGTATCAAAGCGACGGGAAGCCTACCCTGGCTGCTCCAGCTCGTTAGGAATGCGGACGTGCATATCCCCACTCGAGACTAGGACAGACTCCCCTGTGGTGCCTCCAGAAGTACACCAAGTCCAATGTCAACACTGGAGAGTAATCCTCAGGTTCCGTCATAGACTCCACACGAGGACTTAAGCACCATTACCGACTGCAGAGGATTCCCAACAGGCCGCTCACAACTCGCATGGAGACTGGCCCTTCCTGAGGTCACAAGAGAGGGTCTCAGAAGTCAACGTCGTAAGTCGAAAAGGTCCCGCCACAACTCGAGAAAATCCACGAGGTTCTCCCCTTTAGGTGAAATGAGGTTCGTTTCCGCTGAGGCGTCTCGAGGCAAATCACACCATCCCTCTTGATCTTCGATAGGGTCCTTCACACCATTGCTGCAACTCAAGAAGTTCCCCTACATACCGGCCTCCACTCGAGAGGAACCCCGAGGGTCCCGCCCACATCAAGAGCAGCCCCGTTTCTTCCTCATAGCACTAGATGAGGGTTCCTTTCCCTGCTTCGTCGGGAAATGATTCCCGGCTTTTCTGGCGCATCTCGGAGGAGGCGCTCTCCACAGGATATTCGAGAGGAACTCCAGCGGTGGTACCACCATTCCCAATGTGCACAAAATGTCTCAGTCCACTGCAGAAGAACCTGATTTCCCTCAAATGCGTCGACTTGCACAACGAGGAACGACTCACACCACAGTGGAACGTGTGATAGCCCTGTCGGAAACCCTCGTGGGAAAGTCTCCATGGAATGCCGCAAATCCCTGTATCAAGGCGACGGGAAGCCTGCCGCGGCTGCTCCAGCTCGTTAGGAATGCGGACGTGCATATCCCCACTCGATACTAGGACAGACTCCCCTGTGGTTGCCTACGGAAGTACCCCAAGATCCATGTCAGCATTGGAGAGGAATCCTCAGGTTCCATCATAGACTCCAGACGAGGAGTAAGCCATGGCACGGAATTCAGAGGATTCCCGACAGGCTGCTCGCAACTCGCATGGAGACTGGCCTTTCCTGAGGCCACAAGGGAGGGTCCCAGAGGTCAACGTCGTAACTCGAGAAGGTCCCGCCACAACTCGAGAAAATCCACGAGGTTCTCCCCTCCAGGTGAAATGAGGCCGGTTTCCGCTGAGGCGTCTCGAGGCAAATCACACCTTCCCTCTGGATTTTCAAAAGGGTCCTTCACACCCTTGCTGCAACTCCAGAA
>NW_024080543.1:1255035-1271010 GCF_014754425.2 Oryx dammah
CTGGCCTTTCCTGAGGCCTCAAGGGAGGATCCAAGAGATCCCTGTCGTGACTCGAGAAGGTCCTGCCGCAACTCGAGAAAATCCAGGAGTTTTTCCCCTCAGGCGAGATGAGGCCATTTTCCGCTGAGGCATCTCGAGGCAAATCACACCTTCCCTCTTTAACTTCCAAAGGATCGTTCACACCTTGCGGCAACTCAAGAAGTTCCCCTACATACCAGCCTCCACTCGAGAGGAACACCGAGGGTCCCGGCCACATCAAGAGGAGCCCCGTTTCCTCCTAAAAGCTCGAGATGAGGGTCCCTTTCCCTTCTTCGTCGGGAAAGGATTCCCGGCTTGCCTGGCGCATCTCGGAGGAGGCGCTCTCCACAGGAAAGTCGAGAGGAACTCCAGGGGTCATGCCACCATTCCCAATGTGCACAAAATGTCTCAGTCCATACCAGAAGAACCTGATTTCCCTGCACTGCCTCGACTTGAATGCCAATGATCGACTCACACCACAGTGGCACGTGTGACTGCCCTGTGAGAAACCCTCGTGGGAAAGCCTCCATGGAATGCCACGGACCCCTGTTTCAAGGCGACTGGAAGCCTGCCACGGCTGCTCCAGGTCGTGAGGAAAGCGGACGTGCATGTCGCCACTCGAGACTAGGACCAACTCCCCTGTGGTGCCTCCAGAAATACTCCAGGATCCATGTCAGCAGGGGAGAGGAATCCTCAGGTTCCGTCACAGGCTGCACACGAGGACTTAGGCCCCGGCACCGACTGCAGAGGAATCCCGACAGGCCCTCTGGCAACTCGCATGGAGACTGGCCTTTCCTGAGGCCACAAGGGAGGGTACCAGAGTTCCCCGTCGTAACCTGAGAAGGTCCTATCGCAACTGGAGAAAATCCAGGAGGTTCTACCCTCCAAGGGGAGATGAGGCTCTTTTCTGCTGAGGCGTCTCAAGGCAAATCACACCTTCCCCCTTGATCTTCGAAAGAGTCCTTCACACCCTTGCTGCAACTCAAGAAGTTCCCCTACATACCCACCTCCACTCGAGAGGAACCCCGAGGGTCCCGCCCACATCAAGAGTAGCCCCGTTTCCTCCTCATAGATATAGATGAGGGTTCCATTCCCTGCTTCGTCAGGAAAGGATTCCCGGGTTTCCTGGCGCATCTCGGAGGAGGCGCTCTCCACAGGAAATTCGAGAAGAACTCCAGTGGTGGTACCACCATTCCCAATGAGCACAAAATCTCTCAGTCCACTGCAGAAGAACCTGATTTCCCTGCACTGCGTCAACTTGCACACCGAGGATCGACTCACACCACTGTGGCACGTGTGACAGCCCTGTGGGAAACCCTCGTTGGATAGCCTCCAAGGAATGCCGCAGATCCCTGTATCAAGGCGACGGTAAGCCTGCCGTGGCTGCTCCAGCTCGTAAGGAACGCGGACGTGCATGTCCCCACTCGAGACTAGAACAGATTCCCCTGTGGTGCCCCGGAGGTACCCCAAGATCCATGTCAGCAGTGGAGAGGAATCCTCAGGTTCTGTCATAGACTCCAGACGAGGACTTAGGCCATGGCACGGAATGCAGAGGAATCCCGACAAGCACCAGAAACTAGCATGGAGACTGGCCTTTCCTGAGGCCACAAGGGAGCATCCCAGAGGTCAACGTCGTAACTCGAGAAGGTGCCTCCAGAACTCGAACAAATGCACGAGGTTCTCCCCTCCAGGCTAGATGAGGCGCTTTTCCGCTGAGGCGTCTCGAGGCAAATCACACCATCCCTCTTGAACTTCGAAAGGGGCTTTCACACCCTTGTTGCAACTCAAGAAGTTCCCCTACATACCCGCCACCACTCGAGAGGAACACCGAGGGCCCCGCCCACATCAAGAGGAGCCCGGTTTCCTCCTGATACCTCGAGATGAGGGTTCCTTTCCCTGCTTCATCGGGAAAGGATTCCCGGGTTTCCTGGCGAATCTCGGAGGAGGCGCTCTCCACAGGAAAATCGAGAGGAAATCCAGGGCTGGTGCCACCATTCCCAATGTGCACAAAATGTCTCAGTCCACACCAGAAGAACCTGATTTCCTCGCACTGCCTCGACTTGCACGTCGAGGATCGACTCACACCACAGTGGCACGTGTGACATTCTGTGGGAAACCCTCGTGGGTAAGCCTCCATATAATGCCACTGATCACTGTATCAAGGCGATGGGAAGACTGCCATGGCTGCTCCAGCTCATGAGGAAAGCGGACCTTCATGTCTCCACTCAAGACTAGGACAGACTCCCCTGTGGTGCCTCCAGAAGTACTCCAAGATCCATGTCAGCACTGGAGAGGAATACTCAGGTTTCGTCATAGACTCCACACGAGGACTTAGGCCCCGGTACCGACTGCAGAGTATTCCCGACCGGCCGCTCGCAACTCGCATGGAGACTGGCCTTTCCTGGGGCCACAAGGGAAGGTCCCAGAGATCAACGTAGTAACTCGAGAAGGTCCTGCCACAACTCGAGAAAATCCACGAGTTTCTCCCCTCCAGGTGAAATGAGGGCCGTTTCCGCTGAGGCGTCTCAAGGCAAATCACACCTTCCCTCTTGATCTTCGAAAGGGTCCCTCATACACTTGCTGCAACTCAATAAGTTCCCCTACATACGTGCCTCCACTCGAGAGGAACCCCGATGGTCCCGCCCACATCAAGAGGAGCCCCATTTCCTTCTCATAGCTGTAGATGAGACTTCCATTCCCTGGTTCGTCGGGAAATGATTCCCGGGTTTCCTGGCGCATCTCGGAGGAGGCGCTCTCCACAGGAAATTCGAGAGGAACTCCAGCTGTGGTGCCACCATTCCCAATGTGCACAAAATGTCTCAGTCCACTGCAGAAGAACCTGATTTCCCTGCACTGCGTAGACTTGCACACCGAGGATCGACTCACACCACAGTGGCACGTGTGACAGCCCTGTGGGAAACCCTCGTGGGAAAGCCTCCATGGAATGCCACAGATCCCTGTATCAAGGCGACGGGAAGTCTGCTGTGGCTGCTCCAGATCGTGAGGAATGCGGTCGTGCATGTCCACACTCGAGACTAGGACAGACTCCCCTGTGGTTGCCTCCGGAAGTACCCCAAGATCCATGTCAGCAGTGGAGAGGAATCCTCAGGTTCCGTCATAGACTCCAGAGGAGGACTTAGGCCATGACACGGAATGCAGAGGATTCCCGACAGGCCGCTCGCAACTCGCATGGAGACTGGCCTTTCCTGAGGCCACAAGGGAGGTTCCCAGAGGTCAACGTCATAACTCGAGAAAGTCCCGGCACAACTCGAGAAAATCCACGAGGTTCTCCCCTCCAGGTGAAACGAGGGGCGTTTCTGCTGAGGCGTCTCGGGGCAAATCACACCTTCCCTCTTGATCTTCGAAAGGGTCCTTCACACCCTTGCTGCAACTCAAGAAGTTCCCCTACATACCCGCCTCCACTCGAGAGGAACACCGAGGGTCCCGCCCTCATCAAGAGGAGCCCCGTTTCCTCCTCATATCTCGAGATGAGGGTTCCATTACCTGCTTCGTCGGTAAAGGATTCCTGGCTTTCCTGGTGCATCTCGGAGGAGGCGCTCTCGAGAGGAAATTCGAGAGGAACTCCAGCGGTGGTGCCACCATTCCCAATGTGCACAAAATGTCTCAGTCCACTGCAGAAGAACCTGATTACCCTGAACTGCGTCGACTTGCACTCCGAGGATCGACTCACACCACATTGGCACGTGTAACAGCCCTGTGGGAATCCCTCGTCGGAAACCCTCCATGGAATGCCGCAGATCCCTGTATCAAGGCGATGGGAAGCTCCCACTGCTGCTCCAGCTCATGAGATGTGCGGACGTGCATGACCCACTCGAGACTAGGACAGACTCCCCTGTGGTTGCCTCCGGAAGTACCCCAAGATCCATGTCAGCAGTGGAGAAGAATCCTTAAGTTCCTTCATAGACTCCATACGAGGACTTAGGCCATGGTACGGAATGCAGAGGAATCCTGACAAGCGCCTAGAAACTAGCATGGAGACTGGCCTTTCCTAGGCCACAAGGGAGGGTCCCAGAGGTCTACGTCGTAACTCGAGAAGGTCCAGCCACAACTCAAGAAAATTCAGGAGGTTCTCCCCTCCAGGCTAGATGAAGCCCTTTTCCGCTGAGGCGTCTCGAGGCAAATCAAACCTTCCCTCTTGAACTTCGAAAGGGACTTTCACACCCTTGTTGCAACTCAAGAAGTTCCCCTACATACCCGCCTCCACTCGAGAGGAACACCGAGGGTCCCGCCCACATCAAGAAGAGCCCCATTTCCTCCTCATAGCTCGAGATGAGGGTTCCTATCCCTGCTTCGTCGGGAAAGGATTCCTGGCTTTCCTGGCGCATCTCGGAGGAGGCGCTCTCCACAGGAAAGTCGAGAGGAAATCCAAGGCTGGTGCCACCATTCCGAATGTGCACAGAATGACTCAGTCCACTCCAGAAGAACCTGATTTCCCGCACTGCCTCGACTTGCATGTCGAGGATCCACTCACACCACCTTGGCACGTGGGGCAGCCATGTGGGAAACCCTCGTGGGAAAGCCTCCATGGAATGCCACAGATCCCTGTATCAAGGCGACGGGAAGCCTGCCGCGGCTGTTCCAGCTCGTGAGGAATGCAGATGTGCATGTCCCCACTCGACACTAGGACAGACTCCCCTATGGTTGCCTCCGGAAGTACCCCAAGATCCATGTCTGCAGTGGAGAGGAATCCTCAGGGTCCTTCATAGACTCCAGACCAGGACTTAGGCCATAGCACGGAATGCAGAGGAATCGCGACAGGCCGCTCGCAACTCGCATGGAGACTGGCCTTTCCTGAGGCCACAAGGGAGGGTCCCTGGTTTCAACGTCGTAACTCGAGAAGGTCCCGCCACAACTCGAGAAAATCCACGAGGGTCTCCCCTCCAGGTTAAATGAGGCCCGTTTCCGCTGAGGCATCTCGAGGCAAATCACACCTTCCCTCTTGATCTTCGAAAGAGTCCTTCACACCCTTGCTGCAACTCAAGAAGTTCCCCTACATACCCACCTCCACTCGGGAGGAACCCCGAGGGTCCCGCCCACATCAAGAGTAGCCCCGTTTCCTCCTCATAGATCTAGATGAGGGTTCCATTCCCTGCTTCGTCGGGAAAGGATTCCCGGCTTTCCTGGCACATCTCTGAGGAGGCGCTCTCCACAGGAAATTCGAGAAGAACTCCAGCGGTGGTACCACCATTCCCAATGTGCACAAAATGTCTCAGTCCACTGCAGAAGAACCTGATTTCCCTGCACTGCGTCAACTTGCACACCGAGGATCGACTCACACCACAGTGGCACGTGTGACAGCCCTGTGGGAAACCCTCGTTGGATAGCCTCCAAGGAATGATACAGATCCCTGTATCAAGGCGATGGTAAGACTGCAGTGGCTGCTCCAGCTCGTAAGGAACGCGGACGTGCATGTCCCCAATCGAGACTAGGACAGATTCCCCTGTGGTGCCCCGGAGGTACCCCAAGATCCATGTCAGCAGTGGAGAGGAATCCTCAGGTTCCGTCATAGACTCCAGACGAGGACTTAGGCCATGGCACGGAATGCAGAGGAATCCAGACAAGCACCTAGAAACTAGCATGGAGACTGGCCTTTCCTGAGGCCACAAGGCATCATCCCAGAGGTCAACGTCGTAACTCGAGAAGGTGCCTCCAGAACTCGAGCAAATGCACGAGGTTCTCCCCTGCAGGCTAGATGAGGCGCTTTTCCGCTGAGGCGTCTCGAGGCAAATCACACCATCCCTCTTGAACTTCGAAAGGGGCTTTCACACCCTTGTTGCAACTCAAGAAGTTCCCCTACATACCCGCCACCACTCGAGAGGAACACTGAGGGCCCCGCCCACATAAAGAGGAGCCTCGTTTCCTCCTGATAGCTCGAGATGAGGGTTCCTTTCCCTGCTTCATCGGGAAAGGATTCCCGGGTTTCGTGGCGCATCTCGGAGGAGGCGCTCTCCACAGGAAAATCGAGAGGAAATCCAGGGCTGGTGCCACCATTCCCAATGTGCACAAAATGACTCAGTCCACTCCAGAAGAACCTGATTTCCTCGCACTGCCTCGACTTGCACGTCGAGGATCGACTCACACCACAGTGGCACGTGTGACATTCTGTGGGAAACCCTCGTGGGTAAGCCTCCAAATAATGCCACAGATCACTGTATCAAGGCGACGGGAAGACTGCCATGGCTGCTCCAGCTCATGAGGAAAGCGGACCTTCATGTCCCCACTCAAGACTAGGACAGACTCCCCTGTGGTGCCTCCAGAAGTACCCCAAGATCCACGTCAGCACTGGAGAGGAATACTCAGGTTTCGTCATGGACTCCACACGAGGACTTAGGCCCCGGTACCGACTGCAGAGTATTCCCGACCGGCCGCTTGCAACTCGCATGGAGACTGACCTTTCCTGGGGCCACAAGGGAGGGTCCCAGAGGTCAACGTCGTAACTCGAGAAGGTCCCGCCACAACTCGAGAAAATCCACGAGGTTCTCCCCTCCAGGTGAAATGAGGCCCGTTTCCGCTGAGGCGTCTCGAGGCAAATCACACCTTCCCTCTTGATGTTCGAAAGGGTCTTTCACATCCTTGCTGCAACTCAAGAAGTTCCCCGACATACCTGCCTCCACTCGAGAGGAACCCCAAGGGTCCCGCCCACATCAAGAGGAGCCCCGTTTCCTCCTCATAGCTCTAGATGACGGTTCCATTCCCTGCTTCGTCCGGAAATTATTCCCGGCTTTCCTGGCACATCTCGGAGGAGGCACTCTCCACAGGGAATTCGAGTGGAACTCCAGTGGTTGTACGACTATTCCCAATGTGCACAATATGTCTCAGTCCACTGTAGAAGAACCTGATTTCCCTGCACTGCGTCGACTTGCACACCGAGGGTCAACTCACACCACAGTGGCACGTGTGACAGCCCTGTGGGAAACCCTCGTGGGAAAGCCTCCACGGAATGCCGCAGATCCCTGTATCAAGGCGACGGGAAGCCTGCCGCGGCTGCTCCAGCTCGTGAGGAATGCGGACGTGCATGTCCCCACTCGAGACTAGGACAGACTCCCCTGTGGTGCCTTCGAAAGTACCCCAAACTCCATGTCAGCAGTGGAGAGGAATCCTGAGGTTCCCTCATAGACTCCAGACGAGGACTTAGGCCATGGCATGGAATGCAGTGGAATCCCGACAAGCGCCTAGAAACTAGCATGGAGACTGGCATTTCCGGAGGCCTCAAGGGAAGGTCCCAGAGATCAACGTCGTAACTCGAGAAGGTCCTGCCACAACTCGAGAAAATCCATGAGGTTCTCCCCTCCAGGTGAAATGAGGGCCGTTTCCGCTGAGGCGTCTCGAAGCAAATCACACCTTCCCTCTTGATCTTTGAAAGGGTCCCTCATACACTTGCTGCAACTCAATATGTTCCCCTACATACCCGCCTCCACTCGAGAGGAACCCCGAGGGTCCTGCCCACATCAAGAGGAGCCCCGTTTCCTCCTCATAGCTCTAGATGAGGGTTCCATTCCCTGCATTATGGGGTAAGGATTCCAGGCTTTCCTGGCGCATCTTGGATGAGGCGCTCTCCACAGGAAATTCGAGAGGAACTCCAGCGGTGGTACCACCATTCCCAATGTGCAAAAAATGTCTCAGTCCACTGCAGAAGAACCTGATTTCCCTGCACTGCGTCGACTTGCACACCGAGGATCGACTCACACCACAGTGGCACGTGTGACAGCCCTGTGGGAAACTCTAGTGGGAAAGCCTCCATGGAATGCCGCAGATCCCTGTATCAAGGCGACAGGAAGCCTGCCGCGGCTGCTCCAGCTCGTGAGGAATGCGGACGTGCATGTCCCCACTCGAGACTAGGACAGACTCCCCTGTGGTGCATCCGGAAGTATCCCAAGATCCATGTCAGCAGTGGAGAGGAATCCTCAAGTTCTGTCATAGACTCCAGACGAGGACTTAGGCCATGGCATGGAATGCAGAGGAATCCCGACAAGGGCCTAGAAATTAGCATGGAGACTGGCCTTTCCTGAGGCCACAAGTGAGGGTCCCAGAGGTCAACGTCGTAACTCGAGAAGGTCCCGCCACAACTCGAGAAAATCCACGAGGTTCTCCCCTCCAGGCTAGATGAGGCCCTTTTCCGATGAGGCGTCTCGAGGCAAATCACACCTTCCCTCTTGAACTTCGAAAGTGAGTATCACACCCTTGTTGAAACTCAAATAGTTCCACTACATACCCGCCTCCACTCGAGAGGAACTCCGAGGGTTCCCCCCACATCAAGGGGAGTCCCGTTTCCTCCTCATAGCTCGAGATGAGGGTTCCTTTCCCTGCTTTTTCGGGAAAGGATTCCCAGCTTTCCTGGCGCATCTCGGAGGAGGCACTCTGCAAAGGAAAGTCGAGAAGAACTCCAGGGCAGGTGCCACCATTCCCAATGTGCACAAAATGTCTCAGTCCACTCCAGAAGAACCTGATTTCCCCGCACTGCATCGACCTGCACGGCGAGGATCGACTCACACCACAGTGGCACGTGTGACAGCCCTGTGGGAAACGCTCGTGGGAAAGCCTCCATATAATGCCACAGATCCCTGTATCAAGGCGTGTGGAAGCCTGCCATGGCTGCTCCAGCTCATGAGGAAAGCGGACCTTCATGTCCCCACTCGAGACTAGGACAGACTCCCCTGTGGTTGCCACCGGAAGTACCCCAAGATCCATGTCAAGAGTGGAGAGGAATCCTCAGGTTCCGTCATATACTCCAGACGAGGGCTTAGGCCATGGCACGGAATGCAGAGGATTCCCGACAGGCCACTCCCAACTCGCATGGAGACTGGCCTTTCCTGGGGCCACAAGGGAGGGTCCCAGGCGTCAACGTCGTAACTCGAGAAAGTCCCGGCACAACTCGAGAAAATCCACGACGTTCTCCCCTCCAGGTGAAACGAGGGCCGTTTCGGCTGAGGCGTCTCGAGGCAAATCACACCTTCCCTCTTCATCTTCGAAAGGGTCCTTCACACCCTTGCAGCAACTCAAGAAGTTCCCCTACATACCCGCCTCCACTCGAGAGGAACCCCGAGGGTCTCGCCCATGTCAAGAGGAGCCCCGTTTCCTCCTCATAGCTCTAGATGAGGGTCCATTCCCTGCTTCGTCGGTAAAGGATTCCCGGCTATCCTGGAGCATCTCGGAGGAGGCGCTCTCCACAGGAAATTCGAGTGGAACTCCAGTGGTTGTACGACCATTCCCAATGTGCACAAAATGTCTCAGTCCACTGCAGAAGAACCTGATTTCCCTGCACTGTGTCGACTTGCACACCGAGGATCGACTCACACCACAGTGGCATGTGTGACAGCCCTGTGGGAAACCCTCGTGGGAAAGCCTCCATGCAATGCCGCAGATCCCTTTATCAAGGCGACGGGAAGCCTTCCGCGGTTGCTCCAGCTCGTGAGGAATGAGGACGTGCATGTCCCCACTAGAGACTAGGACAGACTCCCCTGTGGTTGCCTACAGAATTACCCCAAGATCCAGGTCAGCAGTGGAGAGGAATCCTCAGGTTCCGTCACAGGCTCCACACGAGGACTTAGGCCATGGCACGGAATGCAGAGGAATCCCGACAAGGGCCTAGAAACTAGCATGGAGACTGGACTTTCCTGAGGCCACAAGGGAGGATTCCAGAGGTCAATGTCGTAACTCGAGAAGGTCCCGCCACAACTGGAGAAAATCCACGAGGTTCTCCCATCCAGGTTTGATGAGGCCCTTTTCCGCTGAGGCGTCTCGAGGCAAATCACACCTTCCCTCTTGAACTTCGAAAGGGACCTCACACCCTTGTTGCAACTCAAGAAATTCCCCTACATACCCGCCTCCCCTCGGGAGGAACACTGAAGTTCCCGCCCACATCAAGAGGAGCCCCGTTTCCTCCTCATAGGTAGAGATGAGGGTTCCTTTCCCTGCTTCGTTGGGAAAGGATTCCCGGCTTTCCTGGCGCATCTCGGAGGAGGCGCTCTCCACAGGAAAATCGAGAGGAAATCCAGGGCTGGTGCCACCATTCCCAATGTGCACAAAATGTCTCATTCCACTCCAGAAGAACCTGATTTCCCCGCACTGCCTCGACTTGCACGTCGAGGATCGACTCACACCACAGTGGCACGTGTGACAGCCCTGTGGGAAATCCTCGTGGGAAAGCCTCCATATAATGCCACAGATCCCTGTATCAAGGCGACGGGAAGCCTGCCATGGCTGCTCCAGCTCATGAGGAAAGCGGACCTTCATGTCCCCACTCGAGACTAGGACAGATTCCCCTGTGGTGCCTCCAGAAGTACCCCAAGATCCATGTCAGCAGTGGAGAGGAATCCTCAGGTTCCGTCATAGACTCCACACGAGGACTTAGGCCCCGGTACCGACTGCAGAGGATTCCCGACAGGCCGCTCGCAACTCGCATGGAGACTGGCCTTTCTTGAGGTCACAAGGGAGGGTCCCAGAGGTCAACATCATAAATCAAGAAGGTCCCGCCACAACTCGAGAAAATCCACGTGGTTCTCCCCTCCAGGTGAAATGAGGCCCGTTTCCGCTGAGGCGTCTCAAGGCAAATCACACCTTCCCTCTTGATCTTCAAAAGGGTCCTTCACACCCTTGCTGCAACTCAAGAAGTTCCCCTACATACGCGCCTCCACTCGAGAGGAACCCCGAGGGTCCCGCTCACATCAAGAGGAGCCCCGTTTTCCTTCTCATAGCTGTAGATGAGAGTTCCATTCCCTGGTTCGTCGGGAAATGATTCCCGGGTTTCCTGGCGCATCTCGGAGGAGGCGCTCTCCACAGGAAATTCGAGAGGAACTCCAGCTGTGGTGCCACCATTCCCAATGTGCACAAAATGTCTCAGTCCACTGCAGAAGAACCTGATTTCCCTGCACTGCGTAGACTTGCACACCGAGGATCGACTCACACCACAGTGGCACGTGTGACAGCCCTGTGGGAAACCCTCGTGGGAAAGCCTCCATGGAATGCCCCAGATCCCTGTATCAAGGCGACAGGAAGTGTGCTTTGGCTGCTCCAGATCGTGAGGAATGCGGTCGTGCATGTCCACACTCGAGACTAGGACAGACTCCCCTGTGGTTGCCTCCGGAAGTACCCCAAGATCCATGTCAGCAGTGGAGAGGAATCCTCAGGTTCTGTCATAGACTCCAGAAGAGGACGTAGGCCATGGCACGGAATGCAGAGGAATCCCAACAAGGGCCTAGAAATTAGCATGGAGACTGGCCTTTCCTGAGGCCACAATGGAGGTTCCCAGATGTCAACGTCGTAGCACGAGAAGGTCCCGCCACAACTCGAGAAAATCCACGGGGTTCTCACCTCCAGGCTAGATGAGGCCCTCTTCCGCTGAGGCGTCTCGAGGCAAATCACACCTTCCCTCTTGACCTTCGAAAGGGATTTTCACACCCTTGTTGCAACTCAAATAGTTCCCCTACATACCCGCGTCCACTCGAGAGGAACACCGAGGGTCCCGCCCACATCATGAGGAGCCCCGTTTCCTCCTCATAGCTCGAGATGAGTGTTCCTTTCCCTGCTTCGTCGGGAAAGGATTCCCGGCTTTCCTGGTGCATCTCGGAGGAGGCGCTCTCCACAGGAACGTCGAGAGGAACTCCAGGGCTGGTGCCACCATTCCCAATGTGCACAAAATGTCTCAGTCCACTCCAGAATATCCTGAATTCCCCGCACTGCCTCGACTTGCACGTCGAGGATCGACGCACACCATAGAGGCACGTGTGACAGCCATGTGGGAAACCCTCGTTGGAAAGCCTCCATATAATGCCACAGATCCCTCTATCAAGGCGACGGGAAGCCTGCCATGGCTGCTCCAGCTCATGAGGATAGAGGACCTTCATGTACCCACTCGAGACTAGGACAGACTCCCCTGTGGTGCCTCCGGAAATACCCCAAGATCCATGTCTGCAGTGGAGAAGAATCATCAGGTTCCGTCATAGACTCCAGACGAGGACTTAGGCCATGGAACGGAATTCAGGGGAATCCCGACAAGCACCTAGAATCTAGCATGGAGACTGGCCTTTCCTGAGGCCACAAGGGAGGGTCCCAGAGGTCAACGTCGTAACTCGTGAAGGTCCCGACACAACTCGAGTAAATACACGAGGTTCTTCCCTCCAGGTGAAATGAGGCCCGTTTCCTCTGAGGCGTCTCGAGGCAAATCACACCTTCCCTCTTGATCTTCGAAAGGGTCCTTCACACTCTTGCTGCAACTCAAGAAGTTCCCCTACATACCCGCCTCCACTCGAGAGGAACCCCCAGTGTCCCGCCCACATCAAGAGGAGCCCCGTTTTCTCCTCATAGCTCTAGATGAGGGTTCCATTCCCTGCTTCGTCGGGAAAGGATTCCCGGCTTTCCTGGTGCATCTCGGAGGACGCGCTCTCCACAGGAATTTCGAGAGGAACTCCAGCCGTGGTGCCACCATTCCCAATGTGCAGAAAATGTCTCAGTCCATTGCAGAAGAACCTGATTTTCCTGCACTGCATAGACTTGCACACCGAGGATCGAATCACACCACAGTGGCACGTGTGACAGCCCTGTGGGAAACCCTCGTGGGAAAGCCTCCATATAATGCCACAGATCCCTGTATCAAGGTGACGGGAAGCCTGCCATGGCTGCTCCAGCTCATGAGGAAAGCGGACCTTCATGTCCCCACTCGAGACTAGGACAGAATCCCCCGTGGTGCCTACAGAAGTACCCCAAGATCCATGTCAGCTCTGGAGAGTAATCCTCAGGTTCCGTCATAGACTCCACACGAGGACTTAGGCCCCGGCACCGACTGCAGCGGATAGCCGACAGGCCTCTCGCAACTCGCATGGAGACTGGCCTTTCCTGAGGCCACAAGGGAGGGTCCCAGTAGTCAACGTCGTAACTCGAGAAGGTCCCGCCACAACTCGAGAAAATCCATGAGGTTCTCCCCTCCAGGTGAAATCAGGCCCGTTTCAGCTGAGGCGTCTCGAGGCAAATCACACCTTCCTTCTTGATCTTCGAAAGGGTCCTTCACACCCTTGCTGCAAAGCAAGAATTTCCCCTATATACCCGCCTCCACTCGAGAGAAACACCCAGGGTCCCACCCACATCAAGAGAAGCCCCGTTTCCTCCTCATAGCTCGAGATGAGGGTTCCTTTCCCTGCTTCGTCAGGAAAGGATTCCCGGGTTTTCTGGCGCATCTCGGAGGAGGCGCTTTCCACAGGAATGTCGAGAGGAACTCCAGGGCTGGTGCCACCATTCCCAATGTGCACAAAATGTCTCAGTCCACTCCAGAAGAACCTGATTTCCGCGCACTGCCTCGACATGCACGTCGAGGATCGACTGACACCACAGTGGCACATGTAACAGCCCTATGCGAAACTCTCGTGGGAAAGCCTCCATATAATGCCACAGATCCCTGTATCAAGGCGACGGGAAGCCTGCCATGGCTGCTCCAGCTCATGAGGAAAGCGGACATTCATGTCCCCACTCGAGACTAGGACAGATTCCCCTGTGGTGCCTCCAGAAGTACCCCAAACTCCATGTCAGCACTGGAGAGTAATCCTCAGGTTCCGTCAGAGACTCCACACGAGGACTTAGGCCCCGGCACCGACTGCAGAGGATTCCCGACAGGCAGCTCGCAACTCGCATGGAGACTGGCCTTTCCTGAGGGCACAAGGGATGGTCCCAGAGGTCAACGTCCTAACTCGAGAAGGTCGCGCCACAACTCGAGAAAATCCACGAGGTTCTCCCCTCCAGGTGAAATGAGGCCCGTTTCCGCTATGGCGTCACGAGGCTAATCACACCTTCCCTCTTGATCTTCGAAAGGGTCCTTCACACCCTTGCTGCGACTCAAGAAGTTCCCCTACATACATGCCTCCACTCGAGAGGAACCCAGAGGTCCCGCCCACATCAAGAGGAGCCCCGTTTCCTTCTCATAGCTCTAGATGAGGGTTCCATTCCCTGCTTCCTCGGGAATGGATTCCCGGCTTTCCTGGCACATCTCGGAGGAGGCGCTCTCGAGAGGAAATTGGAGAGGAACTCCAGCGGTGGTGCCACCATTCCCAATGTGCACAAAATGTTCAGTCCCCTGCAGAAGAACCTGATTTCCCTGCACTGCGTCGACTTGCACACCGAGGATCGACTCACGCTACAGTGGCACGTGTGACAACCCTGTAGAATCCCTCGCTGGATAGCCTCCATAGAATGCCGCAGATTCCTGTATCAAGGCAACGGGAAGACTGCCGAGGCTGCTCCAGCTAGTGAGGAAAGCAGACGTGCATGTCCCAACTCGAGACTAGGACAGACTCCCCTGTGGTTGCCTCCGGAAGTACCCCAAGATCCATGTCAGCAGTGGAGAGGAATCCTCAGGTTCCGTCATAGACTCCAGACGTAGATGAAGGCCATGGCACGGAATGCAGAGGACTCCCGACAGGCCGCTCAAAACTCGCATGGAGACTGGCCTTTCCTGAGGCCACAAGGGAGGGTCCCAGAGGTCAACGTCGTAACTCGAGAAGGTCCCGCCACAACTCGAAAAAATCCACGAGGCTCTCCCCTCTAGGCTAGATGAGGCCCTTTTCCGCTGAGGCGTCTCGAGGCATATCACACCTTCCCTCTTGAACTTCGAAAGGGACTTTCACACCTTGTTGCAACTCAAAAAGTTCCCCTACATACCCGCCTCCACTCGAGAGGAACCCCGAGGGTCCCGCCCACATCAAGAGGCGCCCCGTTTGTTCCTCGTAGCTCGAGATGAGTGTTCCATTCCCTGCTTCGTCGGGAAAGGATTCCCGGCTTTCCTGGTGCATCTCAGAGGAGCTGCTCTCCACAGGAAATTCAAGAGGAACTCGAGCGGTGGTGCCACCATTCCCAATGTGCACAAAATGTCTCAGTCCACTCCAGAAGAACCTGATTTCCCTGCACTGGGTTGACTTGAACACCGAGGATCGACTCACACCACAGTGGCACGTGTGACAGCCCTGTGGGAAACCCTCTTGGGAAAGCCTCCATGGAATGCAGCAGAACCCTGTCTCAAGGCGACGTGAAACCTGCCACGGGGGCTCCAGCTCGTTAGGAATGCGGACATGCATGTCCCCACTCGAGACTAGGACAGACTCCCCTGTGGTGCCTCCAGAAATACCCCAAGATCCATGTCAGCAGTGGAGAGGAATCCTCAGGTTCCGTCATAGACTCCAGACGAGGACTTAGGCCATGGCACGGAATGCAGAGGAATCCCGACAAGGGCATAGAAACTAGCATGGAGACTGGCCTTTCCTGAGGCCACAAGGGAGGGTCCCAGATGTCAACGTCGTAACTTGGAAAGGTCCTGCCACAACTCGTGAATATCCACGGGGTTCTCAACTGCAGGCTAGATGAGGCCCTTTTCCGCTGAGGCGTCTCGAGGCAAATCACAACTTCCTTCTTGAACTTCGAAAGGGACTTTCACACCCTTGTTGCAACTCAAAATGTTCCCCTACATACCCGCCTCTACTCGAGAGGAAAACCGAGGGTCCCGCCCACATCAAGAGGAGCCCGGTTTCCTCCTCGTAGATCGAGATGAGGATTCCTTTCCCTGCTTCGTCGGGAAAGGATTTCCGGCTTTCCTGGCGCATCTCGGAGGAAGTGGTCTCCACAGGAAAGTCGAGAGGAACTCCAGGGCTGGTGCCATCATTCCCAATGTGCAGAAAATGACTCAGTCCACTGCAGAAGAACCTGATTTCACCGCACTGCCTCGACTTGCACGTCCGGATCGACTCACACCACAGTGGCACGTGTGACAGCCCTGTGGGAAACTCTCGGGGGAAAGCCGCCATATAATGCCACATATCCCTGTATCAAGGCGACGGGAAGCCTTCCATGTCTGCTCCAGCTCATGAGGAAAGCGGACCTTCATGTCCCCACTCGAGACTAGGACAGAATCCCCTGTGGTGCCTCCAGAAGTACCCCAAGATCCATGTCAGCACTGGAGAG
>NW_024080543.1:1271020-1273180 GCF_014754425.2 Oryx dammah
CAGAGGTCAACGTCGTAACTCGAGAAGGTCCCGCCACAACTCGAGAAAATCCACGAGGTTCTCCCCTCCAGGTGAAATGAGGCCCGTTTCCGCTGAGGCGTCTCGAGACAAATCACACCTTCCCTCTTGATCTTCGAAAGGGTCCTTCACACCCTTGCTGCAACTCAAGAAGTTCCCCTACATACACGCCTCCAATCGAGAGGAACCCCGAGGGTCCCGCCCACATCAAGAGGAGCCCCGTTTCCTCCTCATAGCTCGAGAAGAGGGTTCCATTCCCTGCTTCGTCGGGAAAAGATTCCCTGCTTTCCTGGCGCATCTCGGAGGAGACGCTCTCCACAGGAAATTCGAGAGGAACTCCAGCGGTGGTGCCAATATTCCCAATGTGCACAAAATGTCTCAGTCCACTGCAGAAGAACCTGATTTCTCTGCACTGCGTCGACTTGCACAACGAGGATCGACTCACACCACAGTGGCACGTGTGACAGCCCTGTAGGAAACCCTCGTGGGAAAGCCTCCATGGAATGCCGCAGATCCCTGTATCAAGGCGACGGGAAGCCTGCCGCGGCTGCTCCAGCTCGTGAGGAATGCGGAAGTGCATGTCCCCACTCGAGACTAGGACAGACTCCCCTGTGGTTGCCTCCGGAAGTACCCCAAGATCCATGTCAACAGTGGAGAGGAATCCTCAGGTTCCGTCATAGACTCCAGACGAGGTCTTAGTTCATGGCACGGAATGCATAGGAATCCCGACAAGCGCCTAGAAACTAGCATGGAGACTGGCCTTTCCTGAGGCCAAAAGGGAGGGTCCCAGAGGTAAACGTCGTAACTAGAGAAGGTCCCGCCACAACTCGAGAACATCCACGAGGTTCTCCCCTCCAGGATAGAAGAGGCCCTTTTCTGCTGAGACGTCTCGAGGCAAATCACACCTTCCCTCTTGAACTTCGAAAGGGACTTCACACCCTTGTTGCAACTCAAGAAGTTCCCCTACATACGCGACTCCACTCGAGAGGAATACCGAGGGTCTCGCCCACATTAAGAGGAGCCCCGTTTCCTCCTCATAGCTCGAGAAGGGGGTTCCTTTCCCTGCTTCGTCGGGAAAGGATTCCCGGCTTTCCTGGCCCATCTCGGAGGAGGCGCTCTCCACAGAAAATTCGAGAGGAACTCCAGCGGTGGTGCCAATATTCCCAATGGGCACAAAATGTCTCAGTCCACTGCAGAAGAACCTGATTTCCCTGCACTGCGTCGACTTGCACAGCGAGGATCGACTCGCACCACAGTGGCACGTGTGACAGCCTTGTGGGAAACCCTCGTGGGAAAGCCTCCATGGAATGCTGCAGATCCCTTTATCAAGGCGGCGGGAAGCCTCCGCGGAGGCTCCAGCTCGTGAGGAATGCGGACGTGAATGTCCCCACACGAGACTAGGACAGACTCCCCTGTGGTTGCCTCCGGAAGTACCCCAAGATCCATGTCAGCAGTGGAGAGGAATCCTCAGGTTCCGTCACAGACTCCAGACGAGGACTTAGGCCATGGCACGGAATGCAGAGGATTCCCGACAGGCCGCTCGCAACTCGCATGGAGACTGCCCCTTCCTGAGGTCACAAGGAAGGGTCCCAGAGTTCAACGTCGTAACTAGAGAAGGTCCCGCCACAACTCGGGAAAATCCACGAGGTTCTCCCCTCCAGGTGAAATGAGGCCCGTTTCCGCTGAGGCGTCTCGAGGCAAATCACACCTTCCCTCTTGATCTCCCAAGGGTCCTTCACACCCTTACTGCCACTCAAGAAGTTCCCCTACATACCCGCCTCCTCTCGAGAGGAACACCGAATGTCCCGCCCACATCAAGAGGAGCCCCGTTTCCTCCTCATAGCTCTAGATGAGGGTTCCATTCCCTGCTTCGTCGGGAAAGGATTCCCGGCTTTCCTGGCGCATTTCAGAGGAGGCGATCTCCACAGGAAATTTGAGTGGAACTCCAGCGGTGGTACCACCATTCCCAATGTGCACAAAATGTCTCAGTGTACTGCAGAAGAAAATGATTTCCCTTCACTGTGTCGACTTGCACACCGAAGATCGATTCACACCACAGTGGCATGTGTGACAGCCCTGTGAGAAACCCTCGTGTGAAAGCCTCCATGGAATGCCACGGATCCCTGTTTCAAGGCGACTGGA
>NW_024080543.1:1273680-1277797 GCF_014754425.2 Oryx dammah
TCGTAACTCGAGAAGGTCCCGCCACAACTCAAGAAAATCCACGAGATTCTCCCCTCCAATTAGTTGACGCCCTTTTCTGCTGAGGCATCTCGAGGCAAATCACACCTTCCCTCTTGATCTTCGAAAGGGTCCTTTACACCATTGTGGCAACTCAAGAAGTTCCCCTACATAACGGCCTCCACTCGAGAGGAACCCCGAGGGTCCCGCCCACATCAAGAGGAGCCCCGTTTCCTCCTCATAGCACTAGATGAGGGTTCCTTTCCCTGCTTCTTCGGGAAAGTAAACCCAGCTTTCCTGGGGCATCTCAGAGGAGGCGCTCTCCAAAGGAAAGTCGAGAGGAACTCCAGGGCTGGTGCCACCATTCCCAATGTGCACAAAATGCCTCAGTGCACTCCAGAAGAACCTGATTTCCCCGCACTGCGTAGACTTGCACGTCGAGTATCGACTCACACCACAGTGGCACGTGTGACAGCCCTGTGGGAAAGCCTCGTTTGAAAGCCTACATATAATGCCACCGATCCCTGTATCAAGGCGACGGGAACCTGCCATGGCTGCTCCAGCTCTTGAGGAAAGCGGACCTTCATGTCCCCACTCGAGACTAGGACAGACTCCCCCGTGGTTCCTCCATAAGTACCCCAAGATCCATGACAGCACTGGAGAGGAATCCTCAGGTTCCGTCATAGTATCCACACGAGGACTTAGGCCCCGGTACCGAATGCAGAGGATTCCCGACAGGCCAATCGCAACTCGCATGGAGACTGGCCTTTCCTGAGGCCACAAGGGAGGGTCCCAGAGGTCTACGTCGTAACTCGAGAAGGTCCCGCCACCACTCGAGAAAATCCACGAGGTTCTCCCCTCCAGGTGAAATGAGGCCCGTTTCTGCTGAGGCGTATCGAGGCAAATCACACCTTCCCTCTTGATCTTCGAAGGGGTCCTTCACACCCTTGCTGCAAATCAAGAAGTTCCCCTACATACCCGCCTCCACTCGAGAGGAACCCGGAGGGTCCCACAGACACCAAGACGAGCCCCGTTTCCTCCTCATAGCTCTAGATGAGGGTTCCATTCCCTGCTTCGTCGGGAAAGGATTCCCGGCTTTCCTGGCGCATCTCGGAGGAGGCGGTCTCCACAGGAAATTCGAGAGGAACTCCAGCGGTGGTACCACCATTCCCAAAGTGCACAAAATGTCTCAGTCCACTGTAGAAGAACCTGATTTCCCTGCACGGCGTCGACTTGCACACCGAGGATCGACTCACACCACAGTGGCACGTGTGACAGCCCTGTGGGAAACCCTCGTGGGAAAGCCTAAATATAATGCCACAGATCCCTGTATCAAGGCGACGGGAAGCCTGCCAACGCTGCTGCACCTCATGAGGAAAGCCGACCTTCATGTCCCCAATCGATACTAGGACAGACTCCCCTGTGGTGCCTCCAGAAGTACCCCAAGATCCATGTCAGCACTGGAGAGTAATCCTCAGGTTCCGTCATAGACCCCTCATGAGGACTTAGGCCCCGGTACCGACTGCAGTGGATTCCCGACAGGCCGCTCGCAACTCGCATGGAGACTGGCCTTTCCTGAGGACACAAGGGAGGGTCCCAGAGGTGAACGTCGTAACTCAAGAAGGTCCCGCCACAACTCGAGAAAATCCATGAGGTTTTCCCCTCCAGGTGAAATGAGGCCGGTTTCCGCTGAGGCGTGTCGAGGCAAATCACACCTTCCCTCTGGATCTTCGAAAGTGTCCCTCACACCCTTGCTGCAACTCAAGAAGTTCCGCCACATACCCGCCTACACTCGAGGGGAACCCGAGGGTCCCGGCCACATCAAGAGGAGACCCATTTCCTCCTCATAGCTCTAGATGAGGGATCCATTCCCTGCTTCGTCGGGAAATGATTCCCGGCTTTCCTGGTGCATCTTGGAGGAGGCGCTCTCCAAAGGAAATTCGAAAGGAACTCCACCGGTGGTGCCACCATTCCCAATGTGCACAAAATGTCTCAGTCCACTGCAGAAGAACCTGATTTCCCTGCACTGCGTAGACTTGCACACCGAGGATCGACTCACACCACAGTGGCACGTGTGACAGCCCTGTGGGAAACCCTCGTGGGAAAGCCTCCATGGAATGCCGCAGATCCCTGTATCAAGGCGACGGGAAGCCTGCCCTGGCTGCTCCAGCTAGTGAGGAATGCAGACGTGCATATCCCCACTCGAGACTAGGACAGACTCCCCTGTGGTGCCTCCAGAAGTACACCAAGACCCATGTCAACACTGGAGAGTAATCCTCAGGTTCCGTCATAGACTCCACACAAGGACTTAGGCACCGTTACCGACTGCAGAGGATTCTCGACAGGGCACTCGCAACTCGCATGGAGACTCGACCTACCTGAGTTCACAAGGGAGGGTCCCAGAAGTCAATGTCGTAACTCGAGAAGGTCCCGCCAAAACTCGAGAAAATCCACGAGGTTCTCCCCTCCAGGTGAAATGAGGCCCGTTTCCGCTGAGGCGTCTCGAGGCAAATCACAGCTTCCCTCTTGATCTTCGAAAGGGTCCTTCACAACCTTGCTGCAACTCAAGAAGTTACCTACATACCCGCCTCCACTCGAGAGGAACCCAGAGGGTCCCGCCCACATCAAGAGGAGCCCCGTTTCCTCTTATAGCTCTAGATGAGTGTTCCATTCCCTGCTTCGTAGGGAAAGGATTCCCGGCTATCCTGGCGCATCTCGGAGGAGGCGGTCTCCACAGGAAATTCGAGAGGAACTCCAGCGGTGGTACCACCATTCCCAATGTGCAGAAAATGTCTCAGTCCACTGTAGAAGAACCTGATTTCCCTGCACGGCGTTGACTTGCACACCGAGGATCGACTCACACCACAGTGGCACGTGTGACAGCCCTGTGGGAAACCCTCGTGGGAAAGCCTCCATAGAATGCCACAGATCCCTGTATCAAGGCGACGGGAAGCCTGCCAAGGCTGCTGCACCTCATGAGAAAAGCCAACCTTCATGTCCCCAATCGATACTAGGACATACTCCCCTGTGGTGCCTCCAGAAGTACCTCAAGATCCAGGTCAGCACTGGAGAGTAATCCTCAGGTTCCGTCATAGACTCCACATGAGGACTTAGGCCTCGGTACCGACTGCAGAGGATTCCGACAGGCCGGTCGCAACTCGCATGGAGACTGGCCTTTCCTGAGGCCACAAGGGAGGGTCCCAGAGGTCAACGTCATGACTCGAGAAGGTCCCGCCACAACTCGAGAAAATCCACGATTTTCCCCCCTCCAGGTGAAATGAGGCCGGTTTCCGCTGAGGCGTTTCGAGGCAAATACATCTTCCCTCTGGATCTTCGCAAGGGTCCTTCACACCCTTGCTGCAACTCAAGAAGTTTCGCTACATAACCGCCTCCACTCGAGAGGTACCCCGAGTGTCCCGGCCACATCAAGAGGAGACCCATTTCCTACTCATAGCTCTAGATGAGGGTTCAATTCCCTGCTTCGTCGGGAAATGATTCCCGGCTTTCCGGGTGCATCTTGGAGGAGGCGCTCTCCACAGGAAATTCGAAAGGAATTCCACCTGTGGTGCCACCATTCCCAATGTGCACAAAATGTCTCAGTCCACGGCCGAAGAACCTGATTTCCCTGCACTGCGTAGACTTGCACACCGAGGCTCGAATCACACCACAGTGGCACGTGTGACAGCCCTGTGGGAAACCCTCGTGGGAAAGCCTCCATGGAATGCCGCAGATCCCTGTATCAAGGCGACGGGAAGCCTGCCGCGGCTGCTCCAGCTCATGAGGAATGTGGACGTGCATGTCCCCACTCGAGACTAGGACAGACTACCCAGTGGTTTCCTCCAGAAGTACACCAAGATCCATGTCAGCAGTGGAGAGGAATCCTCAGGTTCCGTTATAGACTCCAGACGAGGACTTAGGCCATGGCACGGAATGTAGAGGAATCCCGACAAGGGCCTAGCAACTAGCATGGAGACTGGCCTTTCCTTAGGCCACAAGGGAGGGTCGCTGAGGTCAACGTCTTAACTCAATAAGGTCCCGCCACAACTCTTCAAAATCCAAGAGGTTCTCCCCTCCAGTCTAGATGAGGCCGTTTTCCCCTGAGGATTCTCGAGGCAAGCAC
>NW_024080543.1:1277807-1289056 GCF_014754425.2 Oryx dammah
TTCCCTGATTCGTCGGGAAAGGATTCCCGGCCTGCCTGGCACATGTCGGAGGAGGCGCTCTCCACAGGAAAGTCGAGAGGAACTCCAGAGCTGGTGCCACCATTCCCAATGTGCACAAAATGTCTCAGTGCACTCCAGAAGAACCTGATTTCCCCGCACTGCCTTGACTTGCACGTCGAGGATCGACTCACACCAGAGTGGCACGTGTGACAGCCCTGTGGGAAACCCTCGTGGGAAAGCCTCCATATAATGCCACAGATCCCTGTATCAAGTTGACGGGAAGGTTGCCATGGCTGCTCCAGCTCATGAGGAAAGCAGACTTTCATGTCCCTACTCGAGACTAGGACAGACTCCCCTGTGGTGCCTACAGAAGTACCCCAAGATCCATGTCAGCACTGGAGAGTAATCCTCAGGTTCCGTCATAGACTCCACACGAGGACTTAGGCCCTGTTACCGACTGCAGAGGATTCCCGACAGGCCGCTCGCATCTCGCATGGAGACTGGCCCTTCCTGAGGTCACAAGGTAGGGTCCCAGAGGTCAAGGTCTTAACTCGAGAAGGTCCCGCCACAACTCGAGACAATCCACGAGGTTCTCCCCTCCAGGTGAAATGAGGCCCGTTTCCGCTGAGGCTTCTCGAGGCAAATCACACCTTCCCTCTTGATATTCAAAAGAGTACTTCACACCATTGCTGCAACTCAAGAAGTTCCCCTATACCGGCCTCCACTCGAGAGGAACCCCGAGGGTCCCGCCCACATCAAGAGGAGCCCCGTTTCCTCCTCATAGCACTAGATGAGGGTTCCATTCCCTGATTTGTCTGGAAAGGTTTCCCGGCTTTCCTGGCGCATCTCGGAGGAGGCGCTCTCCACAGGAAATTCGAGAGGAACTCCAGCGGTGGTACCAACATTTCCAATGTGCACAAAATGTCTCAGTCCACTGTAGAAGAACCTGATTTCCCTGCGCGGCGTCGACTTGCACACCGAGGATCGACTCACACCACAGTGGCACGTATGACAGCCCTGTGGGAAATCCTCGTGGGAAAGCCTCCATATAATGCCACAGATTCCTGTATCAAGGCGACGGGAAGCCTGCCAACGCTGCTGCACCTCATGAGGAAAGCCGACCTTCATGTCCCCAGTCGATACTAGGACAGACTCCACTGTGGGGCCTCCAGAAGTACCCCAAGATCCATGTCAGCACTGGAGAGTAATCCTCAGGTTCCGTCATAGACTCCACATGAGGACTTACGCCTCGGTACCGACTGCAGAGGATTCCCGACAGGACGCTGGCACCTCGCATGGAGACTGGCCTTTCCTGAGGCCACAAGGGAGGGTCCCAGAGGTGAACGTCGTAACTCGAAAAGGTCCCACCACAACTCGAGAAAATCCACGAGGTTCTCCCCTCCAGGTGAAATGAGGCCGGTTTCCGATGAGGCGTTTCGAGGCAAATCACACCTTCCCTCTGGATCTTCGAAAGGGTCCTTCACACCCTTGCTGCAACTCAAGAAATTCCGCTACATACCCGCCTCCACTCGAGAGGAACCGCGAGGGTCCCGGCCACATCAAGAGGAGCCCCGTTTCCTACTCATAGCTCTAGATGAGGGTTCCATTCCCTGCTTCTTCGGGAATGATTCCTGGCTTTTCTGGCGCATCTCGGAGGAGGCGCTCTCCACAGGAAATTCGAAAGGAACTCCAGCGTTCGTGCCACCATTCCCAATGTGCACAAAATGTCTCAGTCCACTGCAGAAGAAGCTGATTTCCCTTCACTGCATCGACTTGCACACCGAGGATCGACTCACCCCACAGTGGCACGTGTGACAGCCCTGTGGGAAACCCTCGTGGGAAAGCCTCCATGGAATGCCGCAGATCACTGTATCAGGGGGACGGGAAGCCTGTCCTGGTTGCTCCAGCTCGTGAGGAATGCGGACGTGCATATCCCCACTCGAGACTAGGACAGACTCCCCTGTGGTGCCTCCAGAAGTACACCAAGACCCATGTCAACACTGGAGAGTAATCCTCAGGTTCCGTCATAGACTCCAGACTAGGACTTAGGCACCGTTACCGACTGCAGAGGATTCCCGACAGGCCGCTAGCAACTCGCATGGAGACTGGACCTTCCTGAGGTCACAAGAGAGGGTCCCAGAAGTCAACGTCGTATCTCGAGAAGGTCCCGCTACAACTCGAGAAAATCCACGAGGTTCTCCCCTCCAGGTGAAATGAGGCCCGTTTCCGCTGAGGCGTCTCGAGGCAAATCACACCTTCCCTCTTGATCTTCGAAAGGGTCCTTCACACCATTGCTGCAACTCAAGAAGTTCCCCGACATACTGTCCTCCACTCGAGAGGAACCCCGAGGGTCCCGCCCACATCAAGAGGAGCCCCGTTTCCTCCTCATAGCAATAGATGAGGATTCCTTTCCCTGCTTCGTCGGGAAATGATACCCGGCTTTCCTGGCGCATCTCGGAGGAGGCGCTCTCCAAAGGAAATTCGAGAGGAACTCCAGCGGTGGTGCCACCATTCCCAATGTGCACAAAATGTCTCAGTACACTGCAGAAGAACCTGATTTCTCTGCACTGCGTCGACTTGCACACGGAGAATCGACTCACACCACAGTGGCACGTGTGACAGCCCTGTGGGAAACCGTCGTGTGAAAGCCTCCATGGAATGCCGCAAATCCCTCTATCAAGGCGAAGAGAAGAATGCCGCGGCTGCTCCAGCTCGTGAGGAATGCGGACGTGGATGTCCCCACTCGAGACTAGGACAGACTCCCCTGTGGTTGCCTCCGGAAGTACCCCAAGATCCATGTCAGCAGTGGAGAGGAATCCTCAGGTTCCGTCATAGACTCCACACGAGGACTTAGGCCATGGTACGGAATGCAGAGGATTCCCGACAGGCTGCTCGCAACTCGCATGGAGACTGGCCTTTCCTGAGGCCACAAGGGAGGGTCCCAGAGGTCAATGTCGTAACTCGAGAAGGTCCCGCCACAACTCGGGAAAATCCACGAGGTTCTCCCCTCCAGGTGAAATGAGGCCCGTTTCCGCTGAGGCGTCTCGGGGAAAATCACACCTTCCTTCTTGATCTTCGAAAGGGTCCTTCAAACCCTTGCTGCAACTCAAAGAGTTCCCCTATATACCCGCTTCCACTAGAGAGGAACCCAGAGGGTCCCGCCCACAACAAGAGGAGCCCCGTTTCCTCTTATAGCTCTAGATGAGGGTTCCATTCCCTGCTTCGTCGGGAAAGGATTCCTGGCTGTCCTGGCGCATCTCGGAGGAGGCGCTCTCCACAGGAAATTCGAGAGGAACTCCAGCGGTGGGACCACCATTCCCAATGTGCGCAAAATGTCTCAGTGCACTCCAGAAGAACCTGATTTCCCCGCACTGCCTCGACTTGCACATCGAGGATCGACTCACACCACAGTGGCACGTGTGACAGCCCTGTGGGAAACCCTCGTGGGAAAGCCTCCATATAATGCCACAGATCCCTGTATCAAGGTGACGGAAGCCTGCCACGGCTGCTCCAGCTCATGAGGAAAGCAGACTTTCATGTCCTCACACCAGACTAGGACAGACTCCCCTGTGGTGCCTCCAGAAGTACCCCAAGATCCATGTCAGCACTGGAGAGTAATCCTCAGGTTCTGTCATAGACTCCACACGAGGACTTAGGCCCCGGTACCGACTGCAGAGGATTCCCGACAGGTCGCTTGCAACTCGCATGGAGACTGGCCTTTCCTGAGGCCACATGAGAGGGTCCCAGTGGTCAACGTCGTAACTCGACAAGATCCCGCCACAACTCGAGAAAATCCACGAAGTTTTCCCCTCCAGGAGAAATGAGGCCCGTTTCCGCTGAGGCTTCTTGAGGCAAATCACACCTTCCCTCTTGATCTTCGAAAGGGTACTTCACACCCTTGCTGCAACTCAAGAAGTTCCCCTACATACCCGCCTCCACTCGAGAGGAATCCCGAGGGTCCCGCCCACATCAAGAGGAGCCCCGTTTAATCATCATAGCTCTAGATGAGAGTTCCATTCCCTGCTTCGTCGGGAAAGGATTCCCGGCTTTCCTGGCGCATCTCGGAGGAGGCGCTCTCCACAGGAAATTCGAGAGGAACTCCAGCGGTGGTGCCACCATTTCCAATGTGCACAAAATGTCTCAGTCCTCTGCAGAAGAACCTGATTTCCCTGCACTGCGTCGACTTGCACACCGAGGATCGACTCACACCACAGTGGCACGTGTGACAGCCGTGTGGGATTCCCTCGTGGGAAAGCATCCATGGAATGCCGCAGATCCCTGTATCAAGGCTACGGGAAGCCTGCCGCGGCTATTCCAGCTCGTGAGGAATGCGGACCTGCATGTCCCCACTCGAGACTAGGACAGATTCCCCTGTGGTTGCCTCTGGAAGTACCCCAAGATCCATGTCTGCAGTGGAGAGGAATCCTTAGTTTCGGTCATAGAGTCCAGACGAGGACTTAGGCCATGGCACAGAATACAGAGTATTCCCGACAGGCCGCTCGCAATTTGCATGGAGAATGGCCTCTCCTTAGGCCACAAAGGAGGGTCCCAGAGGTCAATGTCGTAACTTGAGAAGGTCTCGCCACAACTCGAGAAAATCCACGAGGTTCTCGCCTCCAGGTGAAATGAGGCCCGTTTCCGCTGAGGTGTCTCTAGGCAAATCACACCTTCCCTCTTGATCTACGAAAGGTTCCTTCACACACTTGCTGCAACTCAAGAAGTTTCCCTACATACCCGCCTCCACTCGAGAGCAACCCCGAGGGTCCCTCCTACATCAAGAGGAGCCCCGTTTCCTACTCATAGCTCTAGATGAAGCTTCCATTCCCTGCTTCGTCGGGAAAGGTTTCCTGGCTTTCCTGGTGCATCTCGGAGGAGGCGCTCTCCACAGGAAATTCGAGAGGGACTCCAGCGGTGGTACCACCATTCCCAATGTGCACAAAATGTCTCAGTCCACTGTAGAAGAACCTGATTTCCCTGCACGGCGTCGACTTGAACACCGAGGATCGACTCACACCACAGTGGCACGTGTGACAGCCCTGTGAGAAACCTTCGTGGGAAAGCCTCCATATAATGCCACAGATCCCTGTATCAAGGCGATGGGAAGACTGCCATGGCTGCTGCACCTCATGAGGAAAGCCGACCTTCATGTCCCCAATCGATACTAGGAGAGATTCCCCTGTGGTGCCTCCAGAAGTACCCCAAGATCCATGTCAGCAATGGAGAGGAATCCTCAGGTTCCGTCATAGACTCCACATGAGGACTTACGCCTCGGTACCGACTGCAGAGGATTCCCGACAGGCCGCTCGCAACTCGCATGGAGACTGGCCTTTCCTGAGGCCACAAGGGAGGGTCACAGAGGTCAACGTCGTAACTCGAGAAGGTCCCGCCACAACTCGAGAAATCCACGAGGTTCTCCCCTCCAGGTGAAATGAGGCCGGTTTCTGCTGATGCAACTCGAGGCAAATCACACCTTCCCTCTGGATCTTCGAAAGGGTCCTTCACACCCATGCTGCAACTCAAGAAGTTACCCTACATTCCCGCCTTCACTCGAGAGGAACCCCGAGGGTCCCGGCCACATCAAGAGGAGCCCCGTTTCCTACTCATAGCTCTAGATGAGGGTTAAAATCCCTGCTTCGTCGGGAAAGGATTCCCGGCTTTCCTGGCGCATCTCGGAGGAGGCGCTCTCCACATGAAATTCGAAAGGAACTCCAGCGTTGGTGCCACCATTGCCAATGTGCACAAAATGTCTCAGTGCACTGCAGAAGAATCTGATTTCCCTGCACTGCGTAGACTTGCACACCGAGGATCCACTCACACCACAGTGGCACGTGTGACAGCCCTGTGGGAAACCCTCGTGGGAAAGCCTCCATGGAATGCCGCAGATCCCTGTATCAGGGGACGGGAAGCCTGCCCCGGCTGCTCCTGCTCGTGAGGAATGCGGACGTGCATATCCCCACTCGAGACTAGGACAGACTCCCCTGTGGTGCCTCCAGAAGTACACCAAGACCCATGTCAGCACTGGCGAGTAATCCTCAGGTTCCGTCATAGACTCCACACGAGGACTTAGGCACCGTTACCGACTGCAGAGGATTCCCGACAGGCCTCTTGGAACTCGCATGAAGAATGGACCTACCTGAGGTCACAATGGAGGGTCCCAGAGATCAACGTCGTAACTCGAGAATGTCCCGCCACAAGTCGAGAAAATCCACGAGGTTCTCCCCTCCAGGTGAAATGAGGCCGATTTCTGCTAATGCAACTCGAGGCAAATCACACCTTCCCTGTTGATCTTCGAAAGTGTCCTTCACACCATTGCTGCAACTCAAGAAGTTCCCCTACATACTGGCCTCCACTCGAGAGGAACCCCGAGGTTCTCGCCCACATCAAGAGGAGCCCCGTTTCCTCCTCATAGCACTAGATGAGGGTTCCTTTTCCTGCTTGGTCGGGAAATGATTCCCGGCTTTCCTGGCTCATCTCGGAGGAGGCGCTCTCCACAGGAAATTCGAGAGGAACTCCAGCGTTGGTACCACCATTCCCAATGTGCACAAAATGTCTCAGCCCACTGCAGAAGAACCTGATTTCCGTGAACTGCATCGATTTGCACACCGAGGAACGACTCACACCACAGTGGCACATGTGACAGCTCTGTGGGAAACTCTCGTGGGAAAGCCTCCATGGAATGTAGCAGATCGCTGTATCAAGGCAACGGGAAGCGTGCCGCGGCTGCCCCAGCTCGTGAGGAATGCGGACGTGCATGTCCCCACTCGAGACGAGGACAGACTCCCATGTGGTTGCCTACGGAAGTACCCGAAGATCCATGTCAGCAGTGGAGAGGAATCCTCAGGTTCCGTCATAGACTCTAGATGAGGACCTAGGCCATGGCACGGAATGCAGAGGATTCCCGACAGGCCGTTCGCAACTCGCATGGAGACTGGCCTTTCCTGAGGCCACAAGGGAGGGTCCCAGAGGTCAACGTCGTAACTCGAGAAGGTCCCGCTACAACTCGAGAAAATCAACGAGGTTCTCCCCTCCAGGTGAAATGAGGCCCTTTTCCGCTTGGGCATCTCGAGGCAAATCACACCTTCCCTCTTGATCTTCGAAAGGGTCCTTCACACCCTTGCTGCAACTCAAGAAGTTCCCCTACATACCCTCCTCCACTCGAGAGGAACCCCGAGGGTCCCGCCCACATCAAGAGGAACCCCGTTACCTGGTCATAGCTCCCGATGACGGTTCCATTCCCTGCTTCGTCGGGAAAGGATTCCAGGCTTTCCTGGCGCATCTCGGAGGAGGCGCTCTCCACAGGAAAGTCGAGGGGAACTCCAGGGTTGGTGCCACCATTCCCAATGTGCACAAAATTTCTCAGTGCACTCCAGAAGAACCTGATTTCCCCGCACTGCGTAGACTTGCACGTCGAGTATCGACTCACACCACAATGGCACGTGTGACAGCCCTGTGGGAAACCCTCGTAGGAAAGCCTACATATAATGCCACAGATCCCTGTATCAAGGAGACGGGAAGCCTGCGATGGCTGCTCCAGCTCATGAGGAAATCGGAACTTCATGTCCCCAGTCGAGACTAGGACAGACTCCCCTGTGGTGCCTCCAAAAGTAACCCAAGTACCATGTCAGCACTGGAGAGTAATCCTCAGGTTCCGTCATAGACTCCACAAGAGGACTTAGGCCCTGGTACCGACTGCAGAGGATTCCCGACAGGCCGTTCGCAACTCGCATGGAGACTGGCCTTTCCTGAGGCCACAAGGGAGGGTCCCAGAGGTCAACGTCGTAACTCGACAAGGTCCCGCCACAACTGTAGAAAATCCACGAGGTTCTCCCCTCTAGGTGAAATGAGGCCCGTTTCCGCTGAGGCGTCTCGAGGAAAATCACACCTTCCCTCTTAATCTTCGAAAGGGTTCTTCACACCCTTGCTGCAACTCAAGAAGTTCCCCTACATACCCGCCTCCACTCGAGAGGAACCCCGAGGATCCCGCCCTCATCAAGAGCAACCCCATTTCCTCCTGATAGCTCTAGATGAGGGTTCCATTCCCTGCTTTGTCGGGAAAGGATTCCCGGCTTTCCCGGAGCATCTCGGAGGAGGATCTCTCCACAGGAAATTCGAGAGGAACTCCAGCGGTGGTGCCACCATTCCCAATGTGCACAAAATGTCTCAGTCCACTGCAGAAGAACCTGATTTCCCTGCACTGCGTAGACTTGCACTCCGAGGATCGACTCACACCACAGTGGCACGTGTGACAGCCCTGTGGGAAACCCTCTTGGGAAAGCCACCATATAATGCCACAGATCCCTGTATCAAGGCGACAGGAAGCTTGCCATGGCTGCTTCAGCTCATGAGGAAAGCGCACCTGCATGTCCCAACTCGAGACTCGGTCAGACTCCTCTGTGGTGCCTCCAGAAGTACCCCAAGATCCATGTCAGCACTGGAGAGTAATCCTCAGTTTCCGTCATAGCTCCCCATGAGGACTTAGGCCCCGGTACCGACTGCAGAGGATTCCCAACAGGCCGCTCGCAACTCGCATGGAGACTGGCCTTTCCTGAGGCCACAAGAGAGGGTCCCAGTGGTCAACGTCGTAACTCGAGAAGATCCCGCCACAACTCCGGAAAACCCACGAAGTTCTTCCCTCCAGGTGAAATGAGGCCCGTTAACACTGAGGCGTCTCGAAGCAAATCACACCTTCCCTCTTGATCTTCGAAAGGGTCCTTCACACCCTTGCTGCAATTCAAGAAGTTACCTTACATACCCGCCTCCACTCGAGAGGAACCCCGAGGGTCCCGCCCACATCAAGAGGAGCCCCGTTTCCTACTCATAGCTCTAGATGATGGTTCCATTCCCTGCTTCGTCCGGAAAGGATTCCCGGCTTTCCCAGCACATCTCAGAGGAGGCGCTCTCCACAGGAAATTTGAGAGGAAATCCAGCGTTGGTGCGACCATTCCCAAAGTGCACAAAATGTCTCAGTCCACTGCAGAAGAACCTGATTACCCTGCACTGCGTAGACTTGCACACCGAGGATCGACTCACTCCACAGTGGCACGTGTGACAGCCCTGTGGGAAACCCTCGTGGGAAAGCCTCCATATAATGCCACAGATCCCTGTATCAAGGCGACGGGAAGCCTGCCATGGTTGCTCCAGCTAATGAGGAAAGCGGACCTTCATGTCCCCACTCGAGACTAGGACAGACTACCCTGTGGTGCCTCCAGAAGTACCCAAGATCCATGTCAGCACTGGAGAGTAATCCTCAGGATCCGTCATAGACTCTGCACGAGGACTTAGGCCCCAGTATCGACTGCAGAGGATTCCCGACAGGCCGCTCGCAACTCACATGGAGAATGGCCTTTCCTGAGACCTCAAGGGAGGGTCCCAGAGATCAACGTCGTAACTCAAGAACGTCCCGCCACAACTCTTCAAAATCCACGAGGTTCTCCCCTCCAGTCTAGATGAGGCCCTTTTCTGCTGAGGAGTCTCGAGGGAAATCACATCTTCTCTCTTGAACTTCGAAAGGGAGTATCACACCCTAGTTGCAACTCAGGAAGTTCCCCTACATTCTCGTCTCCACTCGAGAGGAACACCGAGGGTCCCGCCCACATCAAGAGGAGCCCCGTTTTCTCCTCATAGCTCTAGATGAGGTTTCCATTCCCTGCTTCATCGGGAAAGGATTCCCGGCCTCCCTGGCGCATCTCGGAGGAGGCGCTCTCCACAGGAAATTCGAGAGGAACTCCAGCGGTGGTGCCACCATTCCCAATGAGCACAAAATATCTCAGTACACTCCAGAAGAACCTGATTTCCCTGCACTGCGTCGACTTGCACACCGAGGATCGCCTCACACCACAGTGGCACGTGTGACACCCCTGTGGGAAACCCCCGTGGGAAAGCCTCCATGGAATGCCGCAGATCCCTGTATCAAGGCGACGGGAATCCTGCCGCGGCTGCTCCAGCTCGTGAGGAATGCGGAAGTGCATGTCCCCACTCGAGACTAGTACAGACTCCCCTGTGGTTGCCTACGGAAGTACCCCAAGATCCATGTCAGCAGTTGAGAGGAATCCTCAGGTTCCGTCATAGACTCCAGACGAGGACTTAGGACATGGCTCGGAATGCAGAGGATTCCTGACAGGCCGCTCGCAACTCGCATGGAGTATGGCCTTTCCTGAGGCCACAAGGGTGGTTCCCAGAGGTCAACGTCGTAAGTCGAGAAGGTCCCGCCACAACTCAAGAAAAACCACGAGATTCTCCCCTCCAAGTAGTTGACGCCCTTTTCCGCTGAGGCATCTCGAGGCAAATCACACCTTCCCTCTTGATCTTCGAAAGGGAGTATCACACCCTTGTTGCAACTCAAATAATTCCCCTACCTACCCGCGTCCACTCGAGGGGAACCCCGGGTTCCCGCCCACATCAAGAGGAGCCCCGTTTCCTCCTCATAGCTCGAGATGAGGGTTCCTTTCCCTGATTCGTCGGGAAAGGATTCCCGGCCTGCCTGGCACATCTCGGAGGAGGCGCTCTCCACAGAAAAGTCGAGAGGAACTCCAGGGCTGGTGCCACCATTCCCAATGTGCACAAAATGTCTCCGTGCAGTCCAGAAGAACCTGATTTCCCCGCACTGCCTCAACTTGCACGTCGAGGATCGACTCACACCACAGTGGCACGTGTGACAGCCCTGTGGGAAACCCTCGTGGGAAAGCCTCCATGGAATGCCGCAGATCCCTGTATCAAGGGGACGGGAAGCCTGCCCTGGCTGCTCCAGCTAGTGAGGAATGCGGACGTGCATATCCCCACACGAGACTAGGACAGACTCCCCTGTGGTGCCTCCAGAAGTACACCAAGACCCATGTCAACACTGGAGAGTAATCCTCAGGTTACGTCTAGATTCCACACGAGGACTTAGGCACCGTTACCGACTGCAGAGGATTCCCGACAGGCCGCTCGCAACTCGCTTGGAGACTGGACCTTCCTGAGTTCACAAGGGAGGGTCCCAGAAGTCAATGTCGTAACTCGAGAAGGTCGCGCCACAACTCGAGAAAATCCACGAGGTTCTCCCCTCCAGGTGAAATGAGGCCCGTTTCCGCTGAGGCGTCTCGAGGCAAATCAAACCTTCCCTCTTGATCTTCGAAAGGGTCCTTCACACCATTGCGGCAACTCAAGAAGTTCCCCTACATACCGGCCTCCACTCGAGAGGAACCCCGACGGTCCCGCCCACAAAAGAGGAGCCCCGTTTCCTCCTCATAGCTCTAGATGAGGGTTCCATT
>NW_024080543.1:1289066-1290812 GCF_014754425.2 Oryx dammah
AGAGGAACTCCAGCGGTGGTACCACCATTCCCAATGTGCACAAAATGTCTCAGCCCACGGCCGAAGAACCTGATTTCCCTGCACTGCGTCGACATGCACACCGAATATCAACTCACACCACATTGGCACGTGTGACAGCCCTGTGGGAAACCCTCGTGGGAAATCCTCCATGGAATCCAGCAGATCCCTATATCAAGGCGACGGGAAGCCTGCCGCGGCTGCTCCAGCTCGTGAGGAATGCGGACGTGAATGTCCCCACGCGAGACTAGGACAGTCTCCCCTGTGGTTTCCTCCGGAAGTACACCAAGAGCCATGGCAGCAGTGGAGAGGAATCCTCAGGTTCCCTCATAGACTACAGACGAGGACTTAGTAAATGGCACGGAATGCAGAGGAATCCCGACAAGCGCCAAGAAAGTAGCATGGAGACTGGCCTTTCCTGAGGCCACAAGGGAGGTTCCCAGAGGTCAACGTCGTAACTCGAGAAGGTCCCGCCACAACTCAAGAAAATCCACGAGATTCTCCCCTCCAATTAGTTGACGCCCTTTTCTGCTGAGGCATCTCGAGGCAAATCACACCTTCCCTCTTGATCTTCGAAAGGGTCCTTTACACCATTGTGGCAACTCAAGAAGTTCCCCTACATAACGGCCTCCACTCGAGAGGAACCCCGAGGGTCCCGCCCACATCAAGAGGAGCCCCGTTTCCTCCTCATAGCACTAGATGAGGGTTCCTTTCCCTGCTTCTTCGGGAAAGTAAACCCAGCTTTCCTGGGGCATCTCAGAGGAGGCGCTCTCCAAAGGAAAGTCGAGAGGAACTCCAGGGCTGGTGCCACCATTCCCAATGTGCACAAAATGCCTCAGTGCACTCCAGAAGAACCTGATTTCCCCGCACTGCGTAGACTTGCACGTCGAGTATCGACTCACACCACAGTGGCACGTGTGACAGCCCTGTGGGAAAGCCTCGTTTGAAAGCCTACATATAATGCCACCGATCCCTGTATCAAGGCGACGGGAACCTGCCATGGCTGCTCCAGCTCTTGAGGAAAGCGGACCTTCATGTCCCCACTCGAGACTAGGACAGACTCCCCCGTGGTTCCTCCATAAGTACCCCAAGATCCATGACAGCACTGGAGAGGAATCCTCAGGTTCCGTCATAGTATCCACACGAGGACTTAGGCCCCGGTACCGAATGCAGAGGATTCCCGACAGGCCAATCGCAACTCGCATGGAGACTGGCCTTTCCTGAGGCCACAAGGGAGGGTCCCAGAGGTCTACGTCGTAACTCGAGAAGGTCCCGCCACCACTCGAGAAAATCCACGAGGTTCTCCCCTCCAGGTGAAATGAGGCCCGTTTCTGCTGAGGCGTATCGAGGCAAATCACACCTTCCCTCTTGATCTTCGAAGGGGTCCTTCACACCCTTGCTGCAAATCAAGAAGTTCCCCTACATACCCGCCTCCACTCGAGAGGAACCCGGAGGGTCCCACAGACACCAAGACGAGCCCCGTTTCCTCCTCATAGCTCTAGATGAGGGTTCCATTCCCTGCTTCGTCGGGAAAGGATTCCCGGCTTTCCTGGCGCATCTCGGAGGAGGCGGTCTCCACAGGAAATTCGAGAGGAACTCCAGCGGTGGTACCACCATTCCCAAAGTGCACAAAATGTCTCAGTCCACTGTAGAAGAACCTGATTTCCCTGCACGGCGTCGACTTGCACACCGAGGATCGACTCACACCACAGTGGCACGTGTGACAGC
>NW_024080543.1:1291312-1309625 GCF_014754425.2 Oryx dammah
AGTCCACTGCAGAAGAATCTGATTTCCCTGCCCTGAGTCGACTTGCATACTGAGGATCGACTCACACCACAGTGGCACGTGTGACAGCCCTGTGGGAAAATCTCGTGGGAAAGCCGCCATATAATGCCACCGATCCGTGTATCAAGGCGACGGGAAGCCTGCCATGGCTGCTCCAGCTCATGAGGAAAGCGGACCTTCATGTCCCCACTCGAGACTAGGACAGAATCCACTGTGGTGCCTCCAGAAGTAACCCAAGATCCATGTCAGCACTGGAGATTAATCCTCAGGTTCCTTCATAGACTCCACAAGAGGACGTAGGCCCCGGTTCCGACTGCAGAGGATTCCCGACAGTCCACTCGCAACTCGCATGGAGACTGGCATTTCCTGAGGCCACAAGGGAGGGTCCCAGAGGTCCACATCGTAACAGGAGAAGGTCCCGCCACAACTCGAGAAAATTCACGAGGTTCTCCTCTCCAGGTGAAATGAGGCCCGTTTCTGCTGAGCCGTCTTGAGGCAAATCACACCTTCCCTCTTGATCTTCGAAAGGGTCCTTCACACCCTTGCTGCCACTAAAGAAGTTCCCCTACATACCCGCCTCCATTCGAGAGGAACTCCGAGGGTCCAGCCCACATCAAGAGGAGCCCCGTTTCCTCCTCATAGCTCGAGATGAGGTCTCCTTTCCCTGCTTCGTCGGGAAAGGATTGCCGGCTTTCCTGGCGCCTCTTGGAGGAGGCGGTCTCCACAGGAAATTCGAGCGGAACTCCAGGGCTGGTGCCACCATTCCCAATGTGCACAAAATGTCTCAGTCCACTCCAGAAGAACCTGATTTCCCCGCACTGCCTTGACTTGCACTTTGAGGATCGACTCACACCACAGTGGCACGTGTGACAGCCCTGTGGGAAACCCTCGTGGGAAAGCCTCCATGGAATGCCGCAGATCCCCGTATCAAGGCGACGGGAGGCTGTCATTGCTGCTCCAGCTCATGAGAAAAGCGGACCTTCAAGTCCCCACTCGAGACTAGGACAGACTCCCCTGTGGTTGCCTCCAGAAGTACCCCAAGATCCATGTCAGCAGTGGAGAGGAATCTTCAGGTTCCGTCATAGATTCCAGACGAGGACTTAGGCCATGGCACGGAATGCAGAGGATTCCCGACAGGCCGCTCGCAACTCGCATGAAGACTGGCCTTTCCTGAGGCCACAAGGGAGGTTCCCAGAGGTCAACGTCGTAACTCGAGAAGGTCCCGCCACAACTCGAGAAAATCGACGAGGTTCTCCCCTCCATGCTAGATGAGGCCCTTTTCCGCTGAGGCGTCTCGAGACAAATCACACCTTCCCTCTTGATCTTCGAAAGGGTCCTTCACACCCTTGCTGCCACTCAAGAAGTTCCCCTACATACCCGCCTCCACTCGAGAGGAACACCGAGGGTCCCGCCCACATCAATAGGAGCCCCGTTTCCTCCTCATAGCTCGAGATGACGTTTCCTTTCCCTGCCTCGTCGGGAAAGGATTCCCGGCTTTCCTGGCGTATCTCGGAGGAGGCGCTCTCCACAGGAAAGTCGAGAGGAATTCCAGGGCTGGTGAGACCATTCGCAATGTGCACAAAATGTCTCAGTCCACTCCAGAAGAACCTGATTTCCCGCACTGCCTCGACTTGCACGTCGAGGATCGACTCACACCACAGTGGCACGTGTGACAGCCCTGTGGGAAACCCTCGTGGGAAAGCCTCCATATAATGCCACAGATCCCTGTATCAAGGCGACGGGAAGCCTGCCATGGCGGCTTCAGCTCATGTGGAAAGGGGACCTTAATGTCCGCACTCGAGACTAGGACAGACTCCCATGAGGTGTCTCCAGATGTACCCCAAGATCCATCTCAGCACTGGAGAGTAAACCTTAGGTTCCGTCATAGACTCCACACGAGTACTGAGGTCCCGGTACCGACTGCAGAGGATTCCCGACAGGCCACTCGCAACTCGCATGGAGACTGGCCTTTCCAGAGGCCACAAGGGAGGGTCCCAATGGTCAACGTCGTAACTCGAGAAGGTCCCGCCACAACTCGAGAAAATCCATGAGGTTCTCCCCTCCAGGTGAAATGAGGCCCGTTTCCGCTGAGGCGTCTCGAGGCAAATCACACCTTCCCTCTTGATCTTTGAAAGGGTCCTTCACACCCTTGCTGCAACTCAAGAAGTTCCCCTATATACCCGCCTCCACTCGAGAGGAACACCGAGGCTCCCGCCCACATCAAGAGGAGCCCCATTTCCTCCTCATATCTCGAGATGAGGGATCCTTTTCCAGCTTCGTCGGGAAAGGATTCCCGGGTTTACTGGCGGATCTCGGAGGAGGCGCTCTCCACAGGAATGGCGAGAGGAACTCCAGGGCTGGTGCCACCATTCTCAAAGTGCAAAAAATGTCTCAGTCCACTCCAGAAGAACCTGACTTACCCGCACTGCCTCGACTTGCACACCGAGGATCGACTCACACCACAGTGGCACGTGTGACAGCCCTGTGGGAAACCCTCGTGGGAAAGCCTGCATGGAATGCCACAGATCCCTGTATCAAGGCGACGGAAAGCCTGCCGCGGCTGCTCCAGCTCCTGAGGAATGCGGACGTGCATGTCCCCACTCGAGTTAGGACAGACACCCCTGTGGTTGCGTGTGGAAGTAACCCAAGATCCATCTCAGCAGTGGAGAGCAATCCTCAGGTTCCGTCATAGACTCCAGACGAGGACTTAGGCCATGGCACGGAATGCAGAGGAATCCTGAAATGCCGATCGCAACTCGCATGGAGACTGGCCTTTCCTGAGCCCAAAAGGGAGGGTCCCAGATGTCTACGTCGTAACTCGAGAAGGTCCCGCCGCAACTCGAGAAAATCCTCGAAGTTCTCCCCTCCAGGTGAAATGAGGCCCGTTTCCGCTGAGGCGTCTCGAGGCAAATCACACCTTCCCTCTTGATCTTCGAATGGGTCCTTCACACCCTTGCTGCAACTCAAGAAGTTCCCCTACATACCCGCCTCCACTCGAGAGGAACCCCAAGGGTACCGCCCACATGAAGAGTAGCCACGTTTCCTCCTCATAGCTCTAGATGAGGGTTCCATTTTCTGCTTCTTCGGGAAAGGATTCCCGGCTTTCCTGGCACATCTCGGAGGAGGCGATCTTCACAGGAAATTCGAGAGGATCTCCACCGGTGGTGCCACCATTCACAATGTGCACAAAATGTCTCAGTCCACTGCAGAAGAATCTGATTACCCTGCACTGCGTCGACTTGCATACCGAGGATCGACTCACACCACACTGGCACTTGTGACAGCCCTGTGGGAAACCATCATGGGAAAGCCTCCATGGAATGCCGCAGATCCCTGTATCAAGGAGATGGGAAGCCTGCCGCGGCTGCTCCAGCTCGTGAGGAATGCGGAGGTACTTGTCCCAACTCGAGACTAGGACAGACTGCCCTGTGGTGCCTCCGTAAGTACCCCAAGATCCATGTCAGCAGTGGAGAGGAAACCTCAGGTTCCGTCACAGACTCCAGACGAGGACTTAGGCCATGGCACGGAATGCAGAGGAATCCAGACAAGGGCCTAGAAACTACCATGGAGACTGGACTTTCCTGAGGCCACAAGGGAGGGTTCCAGAGGTCAACGTCGTAACTCGAGAAGGTCCCGCTACAACTCGAGAAAATCAACGAAGTTCTCCCCTCCAGGTGAAATGAGGCCCCTTTCCGCTGAGGCGTCTCGAGGCAAATCACACCTTCCATCTTGATCTTCGAAAGGGTCCTTCACACCCTTGCTGCAACTCAAAAAGTTCCCCTATATACCCGCCTCCACGCGAGAGGAACCCCGAGGGTCCCGCCCACATCAAGAGGAGCCCCGTTTCCTCCTCATAGCTCTAGATGGGGCTTCCATTCCCTCCTTCATCGGAAAGGTTTCTCGGCTTTCCTGGCGCATCTCATAAGAGGCACTCTCCAAAGGAATGTCGAGAGGAACTCCAGGGCTGGTGTCAAAATTCCCAATGTGCACAAAATGTCTCAGTCCACTCCAGAAGAACCTGATTTCCCCGCACTGCCTCGAATTGCACGTCGAGGATCGACTCACACCATAGTGGCACGTGAGACAGCCCTGTGGGAAACCCTTTTTGGAAAGCCTCCATATAATGCAACAGATTCCAGTATCAAGGCGACCGGAAGCCTGCCATGGCTGCTCCAGCTCATTAGGAAAACGGACCTTCATGTCCCCGCTCGAGACTAGGAGCGACTCCGCTGTGGTGCCTCCAGAAGTACCCCAAGTTCCATGTCAGCACTGGAGAGTAATCCTCAGGTTCCGTCAGAGTCTCCACATGAGGACTTAGGCCCCGGTACCGACTGCAGAGGATTCCCGACAGGCTGCTCACAACTCGCATGGAGACTGGCCTTTCCTGAGGCCACAAGGGATGGTCCCAGAGGTCAACGTTGTAACTCGAGAAGGTCCCGCCACAACTCGAGAAAATCCACGAGGGTCTCCCCTCCAGGTGAAATGAGGCCCGTTTCCGCTGAGGTGTCTCGAGGCAAATCACACCTTCCCTCTTGATCATCGAAAGGGTCTTTCACACCCTTGCTGCAACTCAAGAAGTTCCCCGACATACCCGCCTCCCCTCGAGAGGAACCCCGAGGATAATGCCCACATCAAGAGGAGCCCCGTTTCCTCCTCATAGCTCTAGATGAGGGTTCCATTCCCTGCTTCGTCGGGAAGGATTCACGGCTTTCCTGGCGCATCTCGGAGGAGGCGCTCTCCACAGGAATTTCGAGAGGTACTCCAGCGGTGGTGCCAACATTCCCAATGTGCACAAAATGTCTCAGTCCACTGCAGAAGAACCTGATTTCCCTGCACTGCGTCGACTTGCACACCGAGCATCGACTCACACCACAGTGGCACGTGTGACAGCCCTGTGGGAAATCCTCGTTGGAAAGCCTCAATGGAATGCCGCAGATCCCTGTATCAAGGCGACGGGAAGCATTCCGCAGCTTCTCCAGCTCGTGAGGAATGCCGACGTGCATGTCCCCACTCGAGATTAGGACACACTCCCCTGTGGTATCCCCGGAAATACCCCAAGATCCATGTCAGCAGTGGAGAGGAATTCTCAGGTACCGTGACAGACTCCAGACGAGGACTTAGGCCATGGCACGGAAAGCAGAAGAATCCCGACAAGGGCCTAGAAAATAGCTTGGAGACTGTCCTTTCCTGAGGCCACAAGGGAGCGTCCCAGAGGTCAACGTCGTAACTCGAGAAGGTCCCGCCACAACTCGAGAAAATCCACGAGGTTCTCCCCTCCAGGTGAAATGAGGCCCGTTTCCTCTGAGGCGTCTCTATGCAAAACACACCTTCCCTCTTGATCTTCGAAAGGGTCCTTCACACCCTTGCTGCAACTCAAGAAGTTCCCCTACATACCCGCCTCCACTCGAGAGGAACCCTGAGGATCCCGCCCACATCAAGAGGAGCACCGTTTCCTCCTCATAGCTCTAGATGAGGGTTCCATTCACTGCTTCGTCGGGAAAGGATTCCCGGCTTTCCTGGTGCATCTCGGAGGAGGCGATCTCCACAGGAAATTCGAGAGGATATCCAGCGGTGGTGCCACCATCCCAGATGTGCACAAAATGTCTCAGTCCACAGCAGAAGAACCTGAATTCCCTGCACTGAGTAGACTTGCACACCGAGGATCGACTCACACCACAGTGGCACGTGTGACAGCTCTGTGGGAAACCCTCGTGGGAAAGCCTCCATGGAATGACGCAGATCCCTGTATCAAGGCGACGGGAAGCCTGCCGCGGCTGCTCCGGATCGTGAGGAATGCGGACGTGCATGTCCCCACTCGAGACTAGGACAGACTCCCCTGTGGTTGCCTCCGGCAGTTCACCAAGATCCATGTCATCAGTGGAGAGGAATCCTCAGGTGCCGTCATAGACGCCAGACGAGGACTTAGGCAATGGCACGGAATGCAGAGTATTCCCGACAGGCCGTTCTCAACTCACATGGAGTCTGGCCTTTCCTGTGGCCACAAGGGAGGTTTCCAGAGGTCAACGTCGTAACTCGAGAAGGTCCCGGCACAACTCTAGAAAATCCACGAGGTTCTCCCCTCCAGGTGAAATGAGGCCCGTTTCCGCTGAGGCGTCTCGAGGCAAATCACACCTTCCCTCTTGATCTTCGAAAGGGTACTTCAAACCCTTGCTTCAACACAAGAAGTTCGCCTGCATACCCGTCTCCACTCGAGAGGAACCCTGAGGGTACCTCCCACATCAAAAGGAGCTCCGTTTCCTCCTCATAGCTCTAGATGAGGGTTCCATTCCCTGCTTCGTCGGGAAAGGATTCCCGGCTTTCCTGGCGCATCTCGGAGGAGGCGCTCTCCACAGGAAATTCGAGTGGAACTCCAGCGGTGGTGCCACCATTCCCTATGTGCACAAAATATCTCAGTCCCCTGCAGAAGAATGTGATTTCCCTGCACTGCGTAGACTTGCACTCCGAGGATCGACTCACACCACAGTGGCACGTGTGACAGCCCTGTGGGAAACCCTCGTGTGAAAGCCTACATGGATTGCCGCAGATCCCTGTTTCAAGGCGACGGGAAGCCTGCCGCGGCTGCTCCAGCTCGTGAGGAAAGAGAACCTTCATGTCCCCACTAGAGACTAGGACAGACTCCCCTGTGGTGCCTCCGGAAGTACCCCAAGTTCCATGTCAGCAGTGGAGAGGAATCCTCAGGGTCCGTCATAGACTCCAGACGAGGACTTAGGCCATGGCACGGAATGCAGAGGAATCCCGACAAGCACCTAGAAACTAGCATGGAGACTGGCCTTTCCTGAGGCCACAAGGGACGGTCCCAGAGGTCATCGTCGTAACTCGAGAAGGTCCCGCCACAACTCGAGAAAATCCACGAGGTTCTCCCTTCCAGGTGAAATGAGGCCCATTTCCGCTGAGGCGTCTCAGGGCAAATCACACCTTCTCCCTTGATCTTCGAAAGGGTCCTTCACACCCTTGCTGCAACTCAAGAATTTCCCCTACATACCCGCCTCCACTCGAGAGGAACTCCGAGGGTCTCGCCCACATCAAGAGGAGCCCCGTTTACTCCTCATAGCAATAGATGATGGTTTCATTCCCTGCTTCGTCGGGAAAGGATTCCCGGGTTTCCTGGCGCATCTCGGAGGAGGCACTCTCCACAGGAAAGTCGAGAGGAACTCCAGGGCTGGTGCCACCATTCCCAATGTGCAGAAAATGTCTCAGTCCACTAAAGAAGAACCTGATTTCCCCGCACTGCCTCGACTTCCACGTCGAGGATCGACTCACACCACAGTGGCACGTGTGACAGCCCTGTGGGAAACCCTCATGGGATAGCCTTCATATAATGCAACAGATCCCTGTATCTAGGTGACGGGAAGCATGCCATGGCTGCTCCAGCTCATGAGGAAAGCGAACCTTCATGTCCCCACTCGAGACTAGGACAGACTCCCCTGTGGTGCCTATAGAAGTACCCCAAGTTCCATGTCAGCACTGGAGAGTAATCCTCAGGTTCCGTAATAGACTCCACACGAGGACTTAGGCCCCAGTACCGACTGCAGAGGATTCCTGAAAGGCCGCTTGCAACTCGCATGGAGACTGGCCTTTCCTGAGGCCACAAGGGAGTGTCCCAGAGGTCAACGTCTTAACCCGAGAAAGTCCCGCCACAACTCGAGAAAATCCACGAGGTTCTCCCTTCCAGGTGAAATGAGGCCCATTTCCGCTGAGGCGTCTCGAGGCAAATCACACCTTCCCTCTTGCACTTCGAAAGGGTTCTTCACACCCTTGCTGCAACTCAAGAAGTTCCCCTACATACCCGCCTCCACTCGAGAGGAACCCCGAGGGTCCCGCCCACGTCAAGAAGATCCCCGTTTCCTCCTCATAGCTCTAGATGAGGGTTCCATTCCCTGCTTCGTCGGGAAAGGATTCCCGGCTTTCCTGGAGCATCTCGGAGGAGGCGCTCTACACAGGAAATTCGAGAGGAACTCCAGCGTTGGTGCCACCATTCCCAATGTGCACAAAATGTCTCAGTCCACTGCAGAAGAACCTGATTTCCCTGCACTGCGTCGACTTCACACCGAGGATCGACTCACAGCACAGTGGCACGTGTGACAGCCCTGTGGGAAACCCTCGTGGGAAAGCCTAAATGGAATGCCGCAGATCCCTGTATCAAGGCGACGGGAAGCCTGCCTTGGCTGCTCCAGCTCGTGAGGAATGAGGACGTGCATTTCCCCACTGGAGACTAGGACAGAATCCCCTGTAGTTGCCTCCAGAAGTACCCCAAGATCCATGTCAGCAGGTGAGAGGAATCCTCAGGTTCCCTCATAGATTCCAGACGAGGACTTAGCCAAATGCACCGAATGCAGAGTATTCCGACAGGTCGCTCGCAACTCGCATGGGGACTGGCCTTTCCTGAAGACACAAGGGAGGGTCCCAGGCGTCAACGAAGTAACTCGTGAAGGTCCCGCCACAACTCGAGAAAATCCAAGAGGTTCTCCCCTCTGGGTGAAATGAGGCCCGTTTCCGCTGAGGCGTCTCGAGGCAAATCACACCTTCCCTCTTGATCTTCGAAAGGGTCCTTCACACCCTTGCTGCAACTCAAGAAGTTCCCCTACATCCCCGCCTCCACTCGAGTGGAACCCTTAGGGTCCCGCCCACATCAAGCGGATCCCCGTGTCCTCCTCATAGCTCTAGATGTTGGTTCCATTCTCTGCTTCGTCAGGAAAGGATTCCCGGCCTTCCTGGCGCATCTCGGAGGAGGCGCTCTCCAGAGGAAATTCGAGAGGAACTCCAGCGGTGGTGCCACCATTTCCAATGTGCACAAAATGTCCCAGTCCACTGCAGAAGAACCTGATTTCCCTGCACTGCGTAGACTTGCACACCGAGGATCGACTCACTCCACACTGGCACGTGTGACAGCCTTGTGGGAAACCCTCGTGGGAAACCCTACATGGAATGCCGCAGATCCCTGTATCAAGGCGACGGGAAGCCTGCCGCGGCTGCTCCAGCTCGTGAGGAATGCGGACGTGCATGTCCACATTCGAGACTAGGACAGAATCCCCTGTGGTTGCCTCCGGAAGTACCCCAAGATCCATGTCAGCAGTTGAGAGGAATCCTCAGGTTCCCTCATAGATTCCAGACGAGGACTTAGCCAAATGCACCGAATGCAGAGTATTCCCGACAGGTCGCTCGCAACTCGCATGGGGACTGGCCTTTCCTGAAGACACAAGGGAAGGTCCCAGGCGTCAACGAAGTAACTCGAGAAGGTCCCGCCACAACTCGAGAAAATCCAAGAGGTTCTCGCCTATAGGTGAAATGAGGCCCTTTTCCGCTGAGGCTTCTCGAGGCAAATCACACCTTCTCTCTTTATCTTTGAAAGTGTACTTCATACCCTTGCTGCAACTCAAGAAGTTCCCCTACATACCTGCCTCCACTTGAGAGGAACCCCGAGGTTCCCGCCCACATCAAGAGGAGCCCCATTTCCTCCTCAAAGCTCGAGATGAGGGTTCCTTTCCCTGCTTCGTCGGGAAAGGATTCCAGGCTTTCCTGGCGCATCTCGGATGAGGCGCTCTCGATAGGAAAGTCGATAGGAACCCCAGGGCTGTTGCCACCATTCCCAATGTACACAAATTGTCTCAGTCCACTCCAGAAGACCCTGATGTCCCTGCCACTGCCTCGACTTGCACATCGAGGATCGACTGACACCACAGTGGCACGTGTGACAGCCCTGTGGGAAACCCTCGTGGGAAAGCCTCCATATAATGCAACAGATCCCTGTATCAAGGCGACGGGAAGCTTGCCGCGGCTGCTCGAGCTCTAGAGGAAAGCGGACCTTCATGTCCCCTCTCGAGACTAGGACAGACTCCACTGTGGTGCCTCCAGAAGTACCCTAAGATCCATGTCAGCACTGGAGAGTAATCCTCAGGTACCGTCATAGACTCCACACGAAGACTTAGGCCCCAGTACCAACTGCAGAGGATTGACGACAGGCCGCTGGCAACTCGCATGGAGACTGGCCTTTCCTGAGGCCACAAGGGAGGGTCCCAGAGGTCAACGTCGTAACTCGAGAAGGTCCCGCCACAACTCGAGAAAATCCACGAGGTTCCCCCTCCAGGTGAAATGAGGCCCGTTTCCGCTGAGCTGTCTCGAGGCTAATCATACCTTCCATCTTGATCTTTGAAACGGTCCTTCACACCCTTGCTGCAACTCAAGAAGTTCCCCTACATACCCGCCTCCACTCGAGAGGAACCCAGAGGGTCCCACCCATATCAAGAGGAGCCCCGTTTCCTCCTCAGAGCTCTACATGCGAGTTCCATTCCCCGCTTCGTCGGGAAAGGATTCCCGGCTTTCCTGGTGCATCTCGGAGGATCCGCTCTCCGCAGGAAATTCGAGAGGAACTCCAGCGGTGGTGCCACAATTCACAATGTGCACAAAATGTCTCAGTCCACTGCAGAAGAACCTGATTTACCTGCACTGCGTCGAATTGCACACCGAGGATCGACTCACAACACAGTGGCACGTGTGACAGCCCTGTGGGAAACCCTCGTTTGAAAGACTCCATGGAATGCCGCTGATCCCTGTATCAAGGCGATGGGAAGCCTGCTGCGGCTTCTCCCTCTCGTGCGGAATGCGGACAAGCATGTTCCCAACGAGACTAGGACGGATTCCACTGTGGTGCCTCCGGAAGAACCCCAAGATCCATGTCAGCAGTGGAAAGGAATCCTCAGGTTCCATCATAGACTCCAGACGAGGACTTAGGTCATGGCACGGAATGCAGAGGAATCCCAACAAGCGCCTAGAAACTAGCATGGAGAATGGCCTTTCCTGAGACCACAAGGGAGGGTCCCAGAGGTCATCGTCGTAACTCGAGAAGGTCCCGCCACAACTCGAGAAAATCGACGAGGTTCACCCCTCCTGGGTAGATGAGGCCCTTTTCTGCTGAGCCATCTCAAGGCAAATCACACCTTCCCTCTTGAACTTCGAAAGGGACTTTCACACCCTTGTTGCAACTCAAGAAGTTCCGCTACATACCCGCCTCTACTCGAGAGGAACACCGAGGGTCCGGCCCACATCAAGAGGAGCCCCGTTTCCTCCTCATAGCTCGAGATAAAGGTTCCTTTCCATGCTTCGTCGGGAAAGGATTCCCGGCTTTCCAGGCGCATCTCAGAAGAGGCGCTCTCCACAGGAAAGTCGAGAGGAATTCCAGGGCTGGTTCACCATTCCCAATGTGCACAAAATGTCTCAGTCCATTCCAGAAGAACCTGATTTCCCCGCACTGCCTCGACTCGCACGTCGAGGATCGACTCACACCACAGTGGCACGTGTGACAGCCCTGTGGGAAACCCTCGTTGGAAAGCCTCCATATAATGCCACAGATCCCTGTATCAAGGCGATGGGAAGCCTGACATGGCTGCTCGAGCTCATGAGGAAAGCGTACCTTCATGTCCCCAATTGAGACTCGGACAGACTCCTCTGTGGTGCCTCCAGAAGTACCCCAAGGTCCATGTCAGCACTGGAGAGTAAACCTCAGGTTCCGTCATAGACTCCACACGGGGATTCAGGCCACAGTACCGACTGCAGAGGATTCCCGACAGGCCGCTCACAACTCGCATGGAGACTGGTCTTTCCTGAGGCCACAAGGGATGGTCCGAGAGGTTAACGTCGTAACTCGAGAAGGTCCCACGACAACTCGAGAAAATCCAAGAGGCTCCCCCCTCCAGGTGAAATGAGGCCCGTTTCCGCTGAGGGGTCTTGAGGCAAATCACACCTTCCCTCTTGATCTTCGAAAGGGTCGTTCATACCCTTGCTGCAACTCAAGACGTTCCCCTACATACCCGCCTCCACTCGAGAGGAACCCCGAGCGTCCCGCCCACATCAAGAGGAGCCCCATTTCCTCCTCATAGCTCTAGATGAGGGTTCCATTCCCTGCTTCTTCGGGAAAGGATTCCAAGCTTTTCTGGCGCATCTACGAGGAGGCGCTCTCCACAGGAAATTCGAGAGGAACTCCAGCGGTGGTACCACCATTCCCAATGTGCACAAAATGTCTCAGTCCACTGCAGAAGAACCTGATTTCTCTGTACTGCGTCGACTTGCACACCGAGGATCGACTCACACCACAGTGGCATGTGTGACAGCCCTGTGGGAAACCCTCGTGGGAAAGCCTCCATGGAATGCCGGAGATCCCTGTATCAAGGCGACGAGAAGCCTGCCGCGGCTGCTCCAGCTCGTGAGGAATGCGGACGTGCATGTCCCCACTGGAGACTAGGACAGACTCCCCTGTGGTTGCCTCCGGAAGTACCCAAGTTCCATGTCAGCAGTGGAGAGGAATCCTCAGGTTCCGCCATAGACTCCAGACGATGACTTAGGCCATGGCACGCAATGCAGAGGATTCCCGACAGGCCGCTCGAAACTCGCATGGAGACTGGCCTTTCCTGAGGCCACAAGGGAGGGTCCCAGAGGTGAACGTCCTAACTAGAGAAGGTCCCGCCACAACTCGAGAAAATCCACGAGGTTCTCCCCTCCAGGTGAAATGAGGCCCGTTTCAGCTGAGGTTCTCGAGGCAAATCACACCTTCCCTCTTGATCTTCGAAAGGGTCATTCACACCCTTGCTGCAACTCAAGAAGTTCCCCTACATACCCGCCTCTACTCGAGAGGAGCCCCGAGGGTCACGCCCACATCAAGAGGAGCCCCGTTTCCTCCTCATAGCTCTAGATGAGGGTTCCATTCCCTGCTTCGTCAGGAAAGGATTCACGCCTTTCCTGGCACATCTCGGAGGAGGCGCTCTCCACAGGAAATTCGAGAGGAACTACATCGGTGGTGCCACCATTACCAATTTGCACAAAAATATCTCAGTCCACTGCAGAAGACTTTCATTTCCCTGCACTGCATAGACTTGCACACCGAGGATCGACTCACACCACAGTGACACGTGTGACAGCCCTGTGGGAAACCCTCGTGGGAAAGCCTCCATGGAATGCAGCAGATCCCTGTATCAAGGTGACTGGAAGTCTGCGACGGCTGCTCCAGCTCGTGAGGAATGCGGACGTGCATGTCCCCACTCGAGAATAGGACAGACTCCCCTGTGGTGCCTCCGGAAGTACCCCAAGGTCCATGTCAGCAGTGGAGAGGAATCCTCAGGTTCCGTCATAGACTTCAGACGAGGACTTAGGCCATGGCATGGAATCCAGAAGAATCCCGACAAGCGCCTAGTAACTAGAATGGAGACTGGCCTATCCTGAGGCCAGAAGGGAGGGTCCCAGAGGTCATCTTCGTAACTCGAGAAGGTCCCGCAACAACTCGAGAAAATCCCCGAGGGTCTCCCCTCCAGGTGAAATGAGGCCCGTTTCCGCTGAGGCGTCTCGAGGCAAATCACACCTTCCCTCTTGATCTTCGAAAGGGTCCTTCACACCCTTGCTGCAACTCAAGAAGTTCCCCTACATACCCGCCTCCACTCGAGAGGAACCCCGAGGGTCCCGCCCACATCAAGAGGAGCCCCGTTTCCTCCTCATTGCTCTAGATGAGGGTTCCATTCCCTGCTTCTTCGGAAAGGATTCCCAGCTTTCCTGGCGCATCTCAGAGGAGGCGCACTCCTCTGGAAATTCGAGAGGAACTCCAGCGGTGGTGCCACCATTCCCAATGTGCACAAAATGTCTGAGTCCACTGCAGAAGAACCTGATTTCTCTGCACTGCGTCGACTTGCACACCGATGATCGATTTCCACCACAGTGGCACGTGTGACAGCCCTGTGGGAAACCCTCGTGGGAAAGCCTCCATGGATTGCCGCAGATCCCTGTATCAAGGCGAAGGGAAGACTGCCATGGCTGCTCCAGCTCGTGAGGAATGCAGACGTGCATGTCCCCACTCGAGACTAGGACAGAATCCCCTGTGGTTGCCTCCGGAATTACCCCAAGATCTATGTCAGCAGTGGAGAGGAATCCTCAAGGTTCCATCATAGACTCCAAACGAGGTCTTAGGACATGGCACGGAATGCAGAGGATTCCCGACAGGCCGCTCGCAACTCGCATGGAGACTGGCCTTTCCTGAGGCCACAAGGGAGGGTCCCAGATGTCAACGGCATAATGCCAGAAGGTCCCGCCACAACTCGAGAAAATCCACGAGGTTCTCCCCTCCAGGTGAAATGAGGCCCATTTCCGATTAGACGTTTCGAGCCAAATCACACCTTCCCTCTTGAACTTCGAAAGGGACTTTCACACCCTTGTTGCAACTCAAGAAGTTCCCCTACATACCCGCCTCCACTCGAGAGGAACACCGAGGGTCCCGCCCACATCAAGAGGAGCCCCGTTTCCTCCTCATAGCTCGAGATGAGGGTTCTTTTCCCTGCTTCGTCGGGAAAGGATTCCAGGCTTTCCTGGCACATCTCGGTTGAGGCGCGCTCCACATGAAAGTCGATAGGAACTCCAGGGCAGTTGCCACCATTCCCAATGTACAAAAATGTCTCGGTCCACTCCAGAAGAACCTGATGTCCCCGCCACTGCCTCGACTTGCACGTCGAGGATTGACTCACACTACAGTGGCACGTGTGAGAGCCCTGTGGGAAACCCTCGTGGGAAAGCCTCCATATAATGCCACAGATCCCTGTCTCAAGGTGACGGGAAGCCTGCCATGGCTGCTCCAGCTCATGAGGAAAGCGGACCTTCATGTCCCCTCTCGAAACTAGGACAGACTCCCCTGTGGAGCCTCCAGAAGTACCCCAAGATCCATGTCAGCACTAGAGAGTAATCCTCAGGTTCCGTCATAGACTCCACACGAAGACTTAGGCCCCAGTACCGACTGCAGAGGATTGCCGACAGGCCGCTCGCAACTCGCATGGAGAGTGGCCTTTCCTGATGCCACAAGGGAGGGTCCAAGAGGTCAACGGCGTAACTCGAGAAGGTCCCGCCACAACTCGAGAAAATCCACGAGGTTCTCCCCTCCAGGCTAGATGACACCCTTTTTCGCTGAGGCGTCTCGAGGCAAATCACACCTTCCCTTTGAACTTCGAAAGGGACTTTCACACCCTTGTTGCAACTCAAGAAGTTCCCCTACATACCCGCCTCCAATCGAGAGGAACACCGATGGTCCCGACCACATCAAGAGGAGCCCCGTTTCCTCCTCATAGCTCGAGATGAGGGTTCCTTTCCCTGATTCGTCGGGAAAGGATTCCCGGTTTTCCTGGCGCATCTCGGAGGATGCGCTGTCCACAGGAAATTCGAGAGGAACTCCAGCGGTGGTACCACCATTCCCATTGTGCACAAAATGTCTCAGTCCACTGCAGATGAACCTGATTTCCCTGCACTGCGTAGACTACCCACCGAGGATCGACTCACACCACAGTGGCATGTGTGACAGCCCTGTGGGAAACCCTCGTGGGAAAGCCTCCATGGAATGCCGCAGATCCCTGTATCAAGGCGACGGGAAGCCTGCCGCGGCTGCTCCAGCTCGTGAGGAATGCGCACGTGCATGTCCCCACTCGAGACTAGGACAGACTCCCCTCTGGTTGCCTCCGGAAATACCCCAAGATCCATGTCAGCAGTGGAGAGGAATCCTCAGGTTCCGTCATAGACTCCACACGAGGAATTAAGCCCCAGTACCGACTGCAGAGGATTCCGGACAGGCCTCTCGCAACTCTCATGGAGACTGGCCTTTCCTGAGGCCACAAGGGAGGGTCCCAGTGGTCAACATCGTAAATCGAGAAGGTCCCGCGACAACTCGAGAAAATCCAGGAGGTTCTCCCCTGCAGGTGAAATGAGGCCTGTTTCCGCTGAGGCGTTTCGAGGCAAATCATACCTTCCCTCTTTATCTTCGAAAGGGTACTTCACACCCTTGATGCAACTCAAGAAGTTCCGGTACATACCCGCCTTCACTCGAGAGGAACCCCGAGGGTCCCGCCCACATCAAGAGGAGCCCCGTTTCCTCCTCAGAGCTCTAGATGAGGTTTCCATTCCCTGCTTCGTCAGGAAATGATTCCCGGGTTTCCTGGCGCATCTCGGAGGAGGCGCTCTCGAGAGGAAATTCGAGAGGAACTCCAGCGGTGGTGCCACCATTCCCAATGTGAACAAAATGTCTCAGTCCACTCCAGAAGAACATGAATTCCCCGCACTGCCTTGACTTTCACGTCGAGGATCGACGCACACCACAGTGGCACGTGTGACTGCCATGTGGGAAAACCTCTTGGGAAAGCCTCCATATAATGCCACAGATCCCTGTATCAAGGTGAAGGGAAGCCTGCCATGGCTACTCCAGCTCATGAGGAAAGTGGACCTTCATGTTCCCAATCGAGACTAGGACAGACTCCCCTTTGGTTCCTCCAGAAGTACCCCAAGATCCATGTCAGCAGTGGAGAGGAATCCTCAGGTTCCGTCATAGACTCCAGACGGTATTTAGGCCATGGGACGGAATGCAGAGGATTCCCGACAGGCCGCTCGCAACTCGCATGGAGACTGGCCTTTCCTGAGGCCACAAGGGAGGGTCCCAGAGGTCAACGTCGTAACTCGAGAAGGTCCCGCCACAACTCGTGAAAATCCACCAGGTTATCCCCTCCAGGTGAAATGAGGCCCGTTTCCGCTTAGGCTTCTCGAGGCAAATCGCACCTTTCCTCTTGATCTTCGAAAGGGTCCTTCACACCCTTGCTGCAACTCAAGAAGTTCCCCTACATACCCGCCTCCACTCGAGAGGAACCCCGAGGGTCCCGCCCATATCAAGAGGAGCCCCGTTTCCTCCTCATAGCTCTAGATGAGGGTTCCATTCCGTGATTCGTCGGGAAAGGATTCCCGGCTTTCCTGGCGCATCTCGGAGGAGGCGCTCTCCACAGGAAAGTCGAGAGGAACTCCAGCGGTGGTACCACCATTCCCAATGTGCACAAAATGTCTCAGTCCACTGCAGAATAACCCGATTTTCCTGCACTGCGTCGACTTGCACACCGAGGATCAACTCACACCATAGTGGCACGTGCGACAGCCCTGTGGGAAACCCTCGTGGGAAAGCCTCCATTGTATGCCGCAGATCCCTGTATCAAGGCGACGGGAAGTCTGCCGCGGCTGCGCCAGCTCGGGAGAAATGCGGACGTGCATGTCCCCACTCGAGACTAGGACAGAATCTCCTGTGGTGCCTCCGGAAGTACCCCAAGATCCATGTCAGCAGTGGAGAGGAATCCTCAGGTTCCGTCATAGACACCAGAAGAGGACTTAGGCCATGGCACGGAATGCAGAGGAATCCCGACATACGCCAAGAAACTAGCATGGAGACTGGCCTTTCCTTAGGCCCCAAGGGAGGGTCCCAGAGGTCAACGTCGTAACTCGAGAAGGTCCCGCCACAACTCGAGAAAATCCACGAGGTTCTCCCCTCCAGGTGAAATGAGGCCTGTTTCCGCTGAGGCGTCTAGAGGCAAATAACACCTTCCCTCTTGAACTTCAAAAGGGTCCTTCACACCCTAGCTGCAACTCAAGAAGTTCCCCTACATACCCGCCTCCACTCGAGAGGAACCCCGAGGATCCCTTCCGTATCAAGAGGAGCGCCGTTTCCTCCTCATAGCTCTAGATGAGGGTTCCATTCATTTTTTCGTCGGGAAAGGATTCCCGGCTTTCCTGGCGCATCTCGGAGGAGGCGCTGTCCACAGGAAATTCCATAGGAAATCCAGCGGTGGTTCCACCATTCCCAATGTGCACAAAATGTCTCAGTCCACTGCAGAAGAACCTGATTTCCCTGCACTGCGTAGACTTGCACACCAAGGATCGACTCACACCACAGTGGCACGTGTGACTGCCCTGTAAGAAACCCTCGTGGGAAAGCCCCCATGGAATGTCGCAGATCCCTGTATCAAGGTGATAGGAAGCCTGCCGCGACTGCTCCAGCTCGTGAGGAATGTGGACGTGCATGTCCCCACTCGAGACCAGGACAGAGTCCCCTGTGGTTGACTCCGGAAGTACCCCAAGATCCATGTCAGCAGTGGAGAGGAATCCTCAGGTTCCATCATAGACTCCAGACGAGGACTTAGGCCATGGCATGTAATGCAGAGGAATCCCGACAAGGGCCTAGCAACTAGCATGGAGACTGGCCTTTCCTTAGGCCACAAGGGAGGGTCCCAGAGGTCAACATCTTAACTCGATAAGATCCTGCAACAACTCTACAAAATCCACGAGGTTCTCCACTTCAGGCTAGATGAGGCATTTTTCCGCTGAGGATTCTCGAGGCAAAGCACACCTTCCCTCTTGAACTTCGAAAGGGAGTATCGCACCCTTGTTGCAACTCAAGAAATTCCCCTACATACGCGCCTCCCCTCGAGAGGAACACTGAGGGTCCCGCCCA
>NW_024080543.1:1309635-1319653 GCF_014754425.2 Oryx dammah
ATGGCTGCTCCAGCTCATGAGGAAAGCGGACCTTCATGTCCCCACTCGAGACTAGCACAGACTCCCCTGTGGTGCCTCAAGAAGTACCCCCAGATCCATGTCAGCACTGGAGAGTAATCCTCAGGTTCCATCATAGACTCCACACGAGGACTTTGGCCCCGGTACCAACTGCAGAGGATTCCCGACAGGCCGCTCGCAACTCGCAGGGAGACTGGCCTTTCCTGAGGCCACAAGAGAGGTTCCCAGAGGTCAACGTCGTAACTCGAGATGATCCCGCCACAACACGAGAAAATCCACGAAGATCTCCCCTCCAGGTGAAATGAGGCCCGTTTCCGCTGAGGAGTCTCGAGGCAAATCACACCTTCCCTCTGATCTTCGAAAGGGTCCTTCACACCCTTGCTGCAACTCAAGAAGTTCCCCTACATACCCGCCTCCACTCGAGAGGAACCCCGAGGGTCCCGCCTACATCAAGAGGAGCCCCGTTTCTTCCTCATAGCTCTAGATGAGGGTTCCATTCCCTGCTTAGTCGGGAAAGGATTCCCGGCTTTCCCGGCGCATCTCGGAGGAGGCGCTCTCCACAGGAAATTCGAAGGGAACTCCGGGGTGGTGCCACCATTCCCAATGTGCACAAAATGTCTCAGTCCACTGCAGAAGAACCTGATTTCCCCGCCCAGCCTCGACTTGCACACCGAGGATCGACTCACACCACAGTGGCACGTGTGACAGCCCTGTGGGAAACCCTCGTGGGAAATCCCCTATGGAATGCCGCAGATCCCTGTAACAAGGTGACGGGAAGCCTGCCGCGGCTGCTCTAGCTCGTGAGGAATGCGGACGTGCATGTCCCCACTCGAGACTAGGACAGTCTCGCCTGTGGTTGCCTCCGGAAGTACCCCAAGATCCATGTCAGCAGTGGAGAGGAATCATCAGGTTCTGTCATAGACGCCAGACGAGGACTTAGGCCATGGCACGGAATGCAGAGGATTCCCGACAGGCCACTGGCAACTCGCATGGAGACTGGCCTTTCCTGAGGCCACAAGGGAGGGTCCCTGAGGTCAACATCTCAACTCGATAAGGTCCCGCCACATTCTACAAAATCCACGATGTTCTCCCCTCCAGGCTAGATGAGGCCCTTTTCCGCTGAGGATTCTCGAGGCAAAGCACACCTTCCCTCTTGAACTTCAAAAGGGAGTATCACACCCCTGTTGCAACTCAAGAAGTCCTCTACATACCCGCCTCCACTCGAGAGGAACACTGAGGTTCCCGCCCACGTCAAGAGGAGCCCCGTTTCCTCCTCATAGCTCTAGATGAGGGTTCCATTCCCTGTTTCGTCGGAAAGGATTCCCGGCTTTCCTGGCGCATCTCGGACGAGGATCTCTCCACAGGACATTCGAGAGGAACTCCAGCGGTGGTACCACCATTCCCAATGTGCACAAAATGTCTCAGCCCACTACAGAAGAACCTGATTTCCCTGCACTGCGTAGACTTGCACACCGAGGATCGACTCACACCACAGTGGCACGTGTGACAGCCCAATGGGAAACCCTCGTGGGAAAGCCACCATATAATGCCACAGATCCATGTATCAAGGCGACGGGAAGCTTGCCATGGCTGCTCCAGCTCATGAGGTAAGCGGACCTGCATGTCCCCACTCGAGACTAGGAGAGACTCCCCTGTGGTGCCTCCAGAAGTACCCCAAGATCCATGTCAGCACTGGAGAGTAATCCTCAGGTTCCGTCATAGACTCCACACGAGGACTTAGGCCCCGGTACCAACTGCAGAGGATTCCCGACAGGCCGATCGCAACTCGCATGGAGACTGGCCTTTCCTGAGGCCACAAGAGAGGTTCCCAGTGGTCAACGTCGTAACTCGAGATGATCCCGCCACAACACGAGAAAATCCACGAAGTTCTCCCCTCCAGGTGAAATGAGGCCCGTTTCCGCTGAGGCGTCTCGAGGCAAATCACACCTTCCCTCTGATCTTCGAAAGGCTCCTTCACACCCTTCCTGCAACTCAAGAAGTTCCCCTAAATACCCGCCTCCACTCGAGAGGAACCCCGAGGGTCCTGCCCCCATCAAGAGGAGCCCCGTTTCCTCCTCATAGCTCTAGATGTGGGTTCCATTCCCTGCTTCGTCGGGAAAGGATTCCCGGCTTTCCCGGCGCATCTCGGAGGAGGCGCTCTCCACAGGAAATTCGAGAGGAACTCCAGCGGTGGTGCCACCATTCCCAATGTGCACAAAATGTCTCAGTCCACTGCAGAAGAACCTGATTTCCCCGCCTAGCCTCGACTTGCACACCGAGGATCGACTCACACCACAATGGCACGTGTGAGAGCCCTGTGGGAAACCCTCGTGGGAAATCCCCTATGGAATGCCGCAGATCCCTGTATCAAGGCGACGGGAAGCCTGCCGAGGCTGCTCTAGCTCGTGAGGAATGCGGACGTGCATGTCCCCACTCGAGACTAGGACAGTCTCGCCTGTGGTTCCCTCTGGAAGTACCCCAAGATCCATGTCAGCAGTGGAGAGGAATCATCAGGTTCCGTCATAGACGCCAGACGAGGACTTAGGCCATGGCACGGAATTCAGAGGATTCCCGACAGGCCACTGGAAACTCGCATGGAGACTGGCCTTTCCTGAGGCCACAAGGGAGGGTCCCAGAGGTCAACATCTTAACTCGATAAGGTCCCGCCACATCTCTACACAATCCACGAGGTTCTCCCCTCTAGGCTACATGAGGCCCTTTTCCGCTGAGGATTCTCGAGGCAAAGCACACCTTCCCTCTTGAACTGCGAAAGGGAGTATCACACCCTTGTTGCAACTCAAGAAGTCCTCTACATACCCGCCTCCACTCGAGAGGAACACTGAGGGTCCCGCCCACGTCAAGAGGAGCCCCGTTTCCTCCTCATAGCTCTAGATGAGGGTTCCATTCCCTGCTTCGTCGGAAAGGATTCCCGGCTTTCCTGGCGCATCTCGGACGAGGCGCTCTCCACAGGACATTCGAGAGGAACTCCAGCGGTGGTACCACCATTCCCAATGTGCACAAAATGTCTCAGCCCACGGCCGAAGAACCTGATATCCCTGCACTGCGTCGACTTGCACACCGAATATCAACTCACACCTAAGTGGCACGTGTGAAAGCCGTGTGGGAAACCCTAGTGGGAAAGCCTCCATGGAATGCCGCAGATCCCTGTATCAAGGCGATGGGAAGCCTGCCGCGGCTGCTCCAGCTCGTGAGGAATGCGGACGTGCATGTCCCCACTCGAGACTAGGACAGACTCCCCTGTGGTTGCCTCCGGAAGTTCCCCAAGAGCCATGTCAGCAGTGGAGAGGAATCCTCAGGTTCCCTCATAGACTCCAGAAGAGGACTTAGTCCATGGCACGGAATGCAGAGGAATCCCGACAAGGGCCCAGAAACTAGCATGGAGAGTGGCCTTTCCTGAGGCCACAAGGGAGGGTCCCAGAGGTCAACGTCATAATACGAGAAGGTCCCGCCACAACTCAAGAAAATCCACGAGATTCTCCCTTCCAAGCTAGATGAGGCCTTTTTCCGCTGAGGCATCTCGAGGCAAATCACACCTTCCCTCTTGATCTTCGAAAGGGAGTATCACTCCCTTGTTGCAACTCAAATAATTCCCCTACCAACCCGCGTCCACTCGAGAGGAACACTGAGGGTCCCGCCCACATCAAGAGGAGCCCTGTTTCCTCCTCATAGCTCGAGAAGAGGGTTCCTTTACCTGATTCGTCGGGAAAGGATTCCCGGCCTGCCTGGCACATCTCGGAGGAGGCAGTCTCCACAGGAAAGTCGAGAGGAACTCCAGGGCTGGTGCCACCATTCCCAATGTGCACAAAATGTCTCAGTCCACTCCAGAAGAACCTGATTTCCCCGCACTGCCTCGACTTGCACGTCGAGGATCGTCTCACACCACATTGGCACGTGTGATAGCCCTGTGGGAAACCCTCGTGGGAAAGCCTTCATATAATTCCACAGATCCCTGTATCAAGGTGACGGGAAGCCTGCCATGGCTGCTCAAGCTCATGAGGAAAGCAGACTTTCATGTCCCCACTCGAGACTAGGACAGACTCCCCTGTGGTGCCTCCAGAAGTACCCCAAGTTCCATGTCAGCACTGGAGAGTAATCCTCAGGTTCCGTCATAGACTCCACACGAGGACTTAGGCCATGGAACGGAATGCAGAGGATTCCCGACAGGCCGCTGGCAACTCGCATGGTGACTGGCCCTTCCTGAGGCGACAAGGGAGGGTCCCAGAGGTCAACGTCGTAACTCGAGAAGGTCCCGCCACAACTCGAGAAAATCCACGAGGTTCTCCCCTCCAGGTGAAATGAGGCCCGTTTCCGCTGAGGCGTCCCGAGGCAAATCACACCTTCCCTCTTGAACTTTGAAAGGGTTTTTCACACCCGTGCTGCAACTCAAGAAGTTCCCCGACATACCCGCCTCCACTCGAGAGGAACACCTAGGGTCCCGCCCATATCAAGAGGAGCACCGATTCCTCCTCATAGCTCTAGATGAGGGTTCCATTCACTTTTTCTTCGGGAACGGATTCCCGGCTATCCTGGCGCATCTCGGAGGAGGCGCTCTCCACAGGAAATTCGAGAGGATATCCAGCGGTGGTGCCACCATTCCCAATGTGCACAAAATGTCTCAGTACACTCCAGAAGAACCTGATTTCCCTGCACTGCGTAGACTTGCACACCAAGGATCGACTCACACCACAGTGGCACGTGTGACAACCCTGTGGGAAACCCTCGTGGGATAGCCTCCATGGAATGCCGCAGATCCCTGTATCAAGGCGATGGGAAGCCTGCAGCGGCTGCTCCAGCTCGTGAGGAATGTGGACGTGCATGTCCCCACTCGAGACTAGGACAGACTCCCCTGTGGTTGACTCCGGAATTACCCCAAGATCCATGTCAACAGTGGAGAGGAATCCTCAGGTTCCGTCATAGACTCCAGACGAGGACTTAGGCCATGGCACAGAATGCATAGGAATCCCGACAATCGCCTAGAAACTAGCATGGAGACTGGCCTTTCCTGAAGCCACAAGGGAGGTTCCCAGTCGTCAACGTAGTAAATCGAGAAGGTCCCACCACACCTCTTCAAAATCCAAGAGGTTCTCCCCTCCAGGCTAGATGAGGCCCTTTTCTGCTGAGGCGTCTCGAGGCAAATCACATCTTTCCTCTTGAACTTCGAAAGGGAGTATCACACCCTTGTTGCAACTCAAAAAGTTCCCCTACATTCCCGCCTCCACTCGGAAGGAACACCGAGGGTCCCGCCCACATCAAGAGGAGCCCTGTTTCCTCCTCATAGCTCTAGATGAGAGTTCCATTCCCTGCTTCGTTGGGAAAGGATTCCCGGATTTCCTGGCGCATCTCGGAGGAGGCGCTCTCCACAGGACATTCGAGAGGAACACCAGCGGTGGTACCACCATTCCCAATGTGCACTAAATGTCTCAGTCCACTGCAGAAGAACCTTATTTCCCTGCAATGCGTCGACTTTCACACCGAGGATCGACTCACACCACAGTGGCACGTGTGAAAGCTCTGTGGGAAACCCCCGTGGGAAAGCCTGAATGGAATGCCGCAGAACCCTGTATCAAGGCGACGGGAAGCCTGACCCGGCTGCTCCAGCTCGTGAGGAATGTGGACGTGCATATCCCCACTCGAGACTAGGACAGACTCCCCTGTGGTGCCTCCAGAAGTACCCCAAGATCCATGTCAGCACTGGAGAGTAATCCTCAGGTTCTGTCATAGACTCCACCCGAGGACTTAGGCCCCGGGACCGACTGCAGAGTATTCCCTACAGGCCGCTCGCAACTCGAATGTATACTGGCCTTTCCTGAGGCCACAAGGGAGGGTCCCAGAGTTCAACATCGTAACTCGAGGAGGTCAGGCCTCAACTCGAGAAAATCCACGAGGTTCTCCCCTCCAGATGAAATGAGGCCCGTTTCCGCTGAGGTGTCTCAAGGCAAATCACACCTTCCCTCTTGATATTCGAAAGGGTCCTTCACACCCTTGCTGCAACTCAGAAGTTCCCCTACATACCCGCCTCCATTCGAGAGGAACCCCGAAGGTCCCGCCCACATAAAGAGGAGCCAAGTTTCCTTCTCATAGCTCTAGTTGAGGGTTCCATTCCTTGCTTCGTCGAGAAAGGATTCCTGGCTTTGCTGGTGCATCTGGGAGGAGGCGCTCTCCACAGGAAATTCGAGAGGAACTCCAGCGGTGGTGCCACCATTCCCAATGTGCACAAAACGTCTCAGCCCACTGCAGAAGAACCTGATTTCCCTGCACTGTGTCGACTTGCACACCGAGGATCGACTCACACCACAGTGGCACGTGTGACAGACCTGTGGGAAACCCTCGTGGGAAAGCCTACATGGAATGCTGCAGATCCCTGTATCAAGGCGATGGGAAGCCTTCTGCGGCTGCTCCAGCTCGTGAGGAATGTGGACGTGCATGTCCCCACTCGAGAGTAGGACAGACTCCCCTGTGTTGCCTCCGGAAGTACCCCAAGATCCTTGTCAGCAGTGGAGAGGAATCCTCAGGTTCCGTCATAGACTCCAGATGAGGACTTAGGCCATGGCACGGAATGCAGAGGAATCCCGACAAGCGCCTAGAATCTAGCATGGAGACTGGCCTTTCCTGAAGCCTCAAGGGAGGGTCCCAGAGGTCAACATCGTAACTCGAGAAGGTCCCGCTACAACTCGAGAAAATCCACGAGGTTCTCCCCTCCAGGCAAGATGAGGCCCTTTTCCGCTGAGGCGTCTCGAGGCAAATCACACCTTCACTCTTGAACTTCGAAAGGGACGTTCATACCCTTGTTGCAACTCAAGAAGTTCCAGTACATACCCGCCTCCACTCGAGAGGAACCCCGAGGGTCCCGCCCACATCCTGAGGAGGCCTGTTTCCTCCTCATAGCGCGAGATCAGGGTTCCTTTCCCTGCTTCGTCGGGAAAGATTCCCGGCTTTCCTGGCGCATCTCGGAGGAGGCGCTCTCCACATGAATGTCGAGAGGAACTCCAGGGCTGGTGCCACCATTCCCAATGTGCACAAAATGTCTCAGTCCACTCCAGAATAACCTGATTTCCCCGCACTGCCTCGACTTGCTCGTCGAGGATCGACTCACACCACAGTGGCACGTGTGACAGCCCTGTGGGAAACCCTTGTGGAAAGCCTCCTTATAATGCCACAGATCCCTGTATCAAGGCGACAGGAAGCCTGCCATGGCTGCTACAGCTCATGAGGAAAGCGGACCTTCATGTCCCCAGTTGAGACTAGGACAGACTCCCCTGTGGTGCCTCCAGAAGTACCCCAAGATCCATGTCAGCACTGGAGAGAAATCCTCAGGTTCCGTCATAGACTCCACACGAGGACTTAGTCCCCGGTACCGACTGCAGAAGATTCCCTACAGGCTGCTCGCAACTCGCATGGAGACTGGCCTTTCCTGAGTCCACAAGGGAGGGTCCCAGAGGTCAACGTCGTAACTCGAGAAGGTCCCGCCACAACTCCAGAAAATCCACGAGGTTCTCCCTCCAGGTGAAATGAGGCCCGTTTAACGAGGCGTCTCGAGGCAAACCACACCTTCCTTCTTGAACTTCGAAAGGGACTTTCACACCCTTGCTGCAATTCAAGAAGTTCCCCTACATACCCGCCTTCACTCGAGAGGAACCCAGAGGGTCCTGCCCACATCAACAGGAGCCCCGTCTTCTCCTCATAGCTCGAGATGAGGGTTCTTTTCTCTGCTTCGTAGAGAAAGATTCCCGGCTTTCCTGGCACATCTCGGAGGAGGCGCTCTCCAGAAGAAATTCGAGAGAAATTCCAGCGGTGGTGCCAAAATTCCCAATGTGCACAAAATGTCTCAGTCCAATGCAGAAGAACCTGATTTCCCTGCACTGCGTCGACTTGCACACCGAGGATAGACTCACACCACAGTGGCACGTGTGACAGCCCTGTGGGATACCCTCGTGGGAAATCCTCCATGGAATGTCGCAAATCCCTTTATCAAGGCGACGGGAAGCCTGCCGCGCTGCTCCAGCTCGTGAGGAATGCGGACGTGCATGTCCCCACTCGAGACTAGGACAGACTCCCCTGTGGTGCATCCGGAAGTACCCCAAGATCCATGTCAGCAATGGAGAGGAATCCTCAGGTTCCGTAATAGACTCCAGACTCGGACTTAGGCCATTACACGGAATGCAGAGGAATCCTGACAATCGCCTAGAAACTAGCATGGAGACGGGCCTTTCCTGAGGCCAAAGGGGAGGGTCCCAGAGGTCAACGTCGTAACTCGAGAAGGTCCCGTCTCAAGTCGAGAAAATCCACGAAGTTCTCCCCTCCAGGCTAGATGAGGCCCTTTTCCGCTGAGGCGTCTCGAGGCAAATCACTCCTTCCCTCTTGATCTTCGAAAGGGTCCTTCACACACTTGCTGCAACTCAAGAAGTTCCCCTACATACACGCCTCCACTCGAGAGGAACCCCTAGGGTCCCGCAAACATCAAGAGGAGCCCCGTTTCCTCCTCATAGCTCGAGATCAGGGTTCCACTCCCTGCTTCGTCGGGAAAGGATTCCCGGGTTTCCTGGCGCATCTCGGAGGAGGCGCACTCCACAGGAAATTCGAGAGGAACCCAGCGGTGGTGCCACCATTCCGAATGTGCAGAAAATATCTCAGTCCACTGTAGAAGAACCTGATTTCCCTGCACTTCGTAGTCTTGCACACAGAGGATCGACTCACATCACAGTGGCACGTGTGACAGCCCTGTGGGAAACTCTCGTGGGAAAGCCTCCATGGAATGCCGCAGATCCCTGTATCAAGGCGACGGGAAGCCTGCCGCGGCTGCTCCAGCTCGTGAGGAATGCGGACGTGCATGTCCCCACTCGAGACTAGGACATACTCCCCTGTGGTCCCTCCAGAAGTACCCCAAGATCCATGTCAGCAGTGGAGAGGAATCCTCAGTTTCCGTCATAGAATCCAGACGAGGACTTAGGCCTTGGCACGGAATGCAGAGGTATCCCAACAAGCACCTAGAAACTAGCATGGAGACTGGCTTTTCCTGAGGCCACTTGGAAGGGTCCCATAGGTCAATGTCGTAACTCGAGAAGGTCCGGCCACAACTCGAGAAAATCCACGAGGTTCTCCCCTCCAGGCTAGATGAGGCCCTTTTCCGCTGAGGCGTCTCGAGGCAAATCACACCTTCCCTCTTGAACTTCGAAAGGGACTTTCACACCCTTGTTACAACTCAAGAAGTCCCCCTACATACCTGCCTCCACTCAAGAGGAACACCGAGGATAACGCCCACATCAAGAGGAACCCCGTTTCCTCCTCAGAGCTCGAGGTGAGGGTTCCTTTCTCTGCTTCTTGAGAAACATTCCCGGCTTTCCTGGCGCATCTCCTAGGAGGCCCTCTCCACAGGAAATTCGAGAGAAACTCCAGCGATGGTGCCACCATTCCCAATGTGCACAAAATGTCTCAGTCCACTGCAGAAGAAACTGATTTCCCTGCACTGCGTTGACTTGCACACCGAGGATCGACTCACACCACAGTGGCACGTGTGACAGCCCTGTGGGAAACCCTCGTGGGAAAGCCTCCATGGAATGTCCCGGATCCCTGTATCAAGGCAACGGGAAGCCTGCCACGGCTGCTCCAGTCCGTGAGGAATGCGGACGTGCATGTCCCCAATCGAGACTACGACAGACTCCCCTGTGGTTGCCTCCGGAAATACCCCAAGATCCATTTCAGTAGTGGAGAGGAATCCTCAGGTTCCCTCATAGACTCCAGAAGAGGACTCAGGCCGTTGCACGGAATGCAGAGGATTCCCGACAGGCTGCTCGCAACTCGCATGGAGACTGGCCTTTCCTGAGGCCACAAGGGAGGTTCCCAGGCATCAACGTCGTAACTCGAGAAGGTCCCGCCACAACTCTTCAAAATCCAAGAGGTTCTCCCCTCCAGGCTAGATGAGGCACTTTTCTGCTGAGGCGTCTCGAAGCAAATCACATTTTTCCTCTTGAACTTCGAAAGG
>NW_024080543.1:1320153-1347622 GCF_014754425.2 Oryx dammah
AGTGTGTGGATTTTGGTTGGCTTCAGGGAAGAAATGCCAGATGGCATTGGGAGACTCCATTCTAATCTGGATTCAGGGGATCTCTCTTGAAAGTGAATGGAGAAGTCCTTCAGTCGTGTCCAACTCTTTGCAACCCGGTAGACTATAGGATCCATGTAATTGTGCAGGCAAGAATACTGGAGTGGGCAGCCTTTCCCTTCTCCAGGGGATCTTCCAAACCCAGGGGTCATACTCAGGTCTCCACAGGCAAGTGGATTCTTTACTGGCTGAGCCACAAAGAGGCCCAAGTATATTGGGCTGGTAGCCTTTCCCTTCTGCAGTAGATCAGAATTTCCTAACTCAGGAATCAAACTGGGCTCTCCTGCAATGCAGGAGGATACTTCTCTAGCTGAGGTATCAGGGAAGCCCAATATTTCCTAAGGGCAGCTTCTAATTGTAGGATTACCCTAATGAGTCTTCACAGGTTTAAGGTCGCAACCTGCTAAGGTAGCAATTGATGTCCTTAGTCTAAAGGACAAAACTGGGATTCTAAGAAGGGGGTAACCCAGACAAACCCCGCAGTTCCTACTGTTAAAACTCAGGGAATCCGCATGATGAAGCTTGTCCATGTGACAGGGGCTAAGGCACCCCGCCCACACTGGGTGCTGCGGTGACCTGACTTGGTAACTACAGTCTGGCAGCTAGGAGCATCACAAAATCAGTTTGCACTGAAGAAAGGAATGGCACCTCCCTTCATCCAACCCACCACACACTCCGGGCCCTCCCACAGCTTGCTCCCTTTCTCTTGCTTTCTGAGGAAATTAGAGTCATGCTCATGTGACCATATTGGCTGTCCAATGTTCACAGGCTAACACTGGAGCTGCTAAAGGAGAGGCCAAGAGCCTTTGGCCCTGAGAATCTCTCTTTCCTTTGCACCATCGAAGCCCTCCTCCACACTTGCACACCACAGGCCTTTTCTGAGACGCATAGGGGCCCTCCCTCAGTTTGCAACGTGTTGTATCCAATGCTGTCTTTTCAATGCCTCCCTTGAAACTCAATTCATGTGCTCCTTTGCCTGCATGGTGGCCCACCTGGCTGCCATGGGAGGGACAGAGCTGACTGTGAATCCAAAGGTCAGATCTGACAGCTGGGAATCTGTGTATAAAGGACCTGGTTATTCCCACTGTAGAGGCTGAAAGAGGCTCCAGGGGTTCAGAACTAGGGCTTGGGCCTAAGTGATTCCACAGGCGTTTGGATGCCAGGGGAGGCTTCTGGCTCTAGTGGGGATGGGGCGAGTTTCTTGAGGTTCTGAAGTAACACTGTGCGCAGGTTCACGGTGCATAGAGAAGAGAAGGTGGAGTCTACCCTGGAGGTGGTCGCAGTTCATGGCTGAGCCAGCTGCCTTCCTGAGGGTTGGATGTGGGGTAGAGGAAGAGACCCAGGTCTGCTTCCTCGTGTAGTACGCAGGGCATGTTGACACCAGACTAAACGCTTACACGGTGATGACCATCATTGCTGTCTGCAAAGGATTTACACTGGTATGTTTCTTCACCTGAGAGCTCAGACCATCTCAAAACTACACTGGCCATGGTCATGGCCTGTCCACCCTCAAATGTTTCTGCTCTTCCTTACTGAACATTCATTTCCAAGAGGGTTTTTTGGCCATAGGATGTTGGGTTTTCTCTAGCTTTGTCCAATGAGGAACGCTTTTTGGTCGTTGGTGTTTTTCATTTTCCAGCTCTCTCCTTTGACTTCTTCTGTGAATTTGTTTGTGGAACAGGAAGAGCTCCACATCTCCCTTCTGGCTGAGAAGTCACATTTACAACAGCAATGCCTGACTGGAGGTTCTGATCACATTTGCCGAAAGGGCTTCATTTTGCAGATGACATCCTGAAAGTACGTACACTCTCTTTTCGGTTACCCAAAGGCTACTATGTCCAGTGAAATAATAACAATAATTCTTAAGTTAGTCTTCCAATATGTGGAGAGTCTGAAAAATCCCCTGCAGCATGGAAAAGATATCGACTCCAGTATTCTGGCCTAGATAACTCCATGGACTGTAAAAACTGTGGGAATTCAAGGAGTCTAACAAGTTTAAGAGCCTATAACATTCCCTTTCTGTCAGAAAAGAAAATCCATTTTTTTAAATCATTTCAGTGATTGGCATTGATTGCGGACATCCAAAGAATGGGAAGAAATGGAGAATGAAGAACACTAAATGTTGTTAGGTGGGGGAGGGAGGAATTGGGAGTGCTTGACATGAATCCAGGCTTTGCTTGGAAGTGGGGGGATACAATGAGAAGGTGCGAATGTAGACTCTGTTGATGGCTACACAGCACTGTGAAGGCCTTAATATTCCCAAATTGTTTCAATTAAAGTAAAATGTATTAACAAAAACTTAACAGAAAAAAAAAATACATAAAGCAGTAAAAATATAAAACATCACAAGAAAACTCCACAAAAACAAGATGCAAATATGCTCAGGGGAAGGGCACTCATCTGTCCTGGGTGGGGAGCGAGTTGATGGCATCCAAGGGAAGCAGACAGTGATGGAGACTGCAGAGCCAACCACACCACTGGACGAGGTGTTTCCAGAAAGGGCTCCAGGTCTCTGTCCAGAGTGGGGGCCCGTTCTCCCTGCAGGGGTGGCTCAGGCATCATGGGCATCTGGGGTCTTGGGCTGGAGCCAGGGCAGGCTCTCCCTGCAGAGATGGTGACTCATCCCCTGTCTCAGATTCTCCTGCCAAAGCCTGAGTAGGTACCGGTGCAGGTGAAGGTGGATGTTCTTGCAGAGGGGAGAGGACCTAAGTGCCTGTGGCTGTGGGTCCTGCAGGCACAGAGGTCCAATATGTCCAGTGTGCTGGCCAGTACCCAGCTGGCTCAGTGTCTTTCGGAAAGGAAGTCTCAGGTCTCTATCTCCCCTCTGTAGATCCCTGGGTCCTGCACCTGTAGCACCCACTGCTGTAGGGACAGGACTTGGAAGTGGAGTCTGGTTGTAATGAGCAGCCAGTACTAGAGCTGTGAGAGAAGAGAAGTTTACCCATCGCCAGCATTTTGATGTGTGTATACGGGGACAGAAAGCTTCCCAGAGAATCGCAAATACCCAGCATAGGATGCACTGCGACTGCAGAGTGAAAGATGGGTGGTGTGAGGCCAGCCTTTGTTCTAGGCCCAGACCCAGCACACGGGGACTCCTCCCTGTGTAGCTCAGAACCCCCATCCACACACTCATATGCACAGCCCCAGCCTCCTCACCTCATGCTCTGTCGTGCTGGGCTCCAGGTCCTCCTGCTGCCTCAGCGGCAGGGGTTCTTAGGCCTCACGGTCAGAGCCGGGTATGCTGAGATCCATGGCAGCCTGAGACTAGGCCCCGGGGTGTGTCCCGGGTGATATTTGTGGAGCAGGCCTTCTCCACTTCCTCTTCATTCCCAGTTGGGCTGATCCCTTCACGGGCACGCTCACCTGGAGCCTGCACTGGGCCTCATGGGCAGGGTGGTGGTGTCTGATGCCTCCATCGGGTAGGTAAATGGGGCGCCACCCTCATGGGCCACATCGACTGGGAATCTCTGAAGTGACACTGACCATCAGCCAAGACTTCCTGGAGTTTACTGAGCTGGGCCTGACCATTATGGCATCTGCTTCTGCCCGCTCGAAATTCTGCTGCTAGCAGAAACATGTGTCTGCTCTGGTACCCACCCTGGACAAAGGAGACACCCTTGAGGATGTGGGATCTTCATGGGAAGCCTGTGCTGCTTGGACTCTCACCATCCACCCCGCCTGCTCTCCCCTGGGGTGCGGACACACCCAGCCCACAGACATTTGAGCCACATCCGCAGGGGCTTCCTTGAGGCAGAGATACTCCAGGAAACCTCCATCCACACACACAGGGAATGGACTCAGGGTTACCCAGGTGCGATGGGAGATGGGACCAGGCCCGGGCTGGAGCTGCCGTGTTACCTTTCTGTTCCTTTGGGCAAAGGGCAAGAGGCCTCTGGGGGGTGGGGGGTGGTCCTGATGCAGCACCAACTGCGTTCCCACACACTCTGCCGGTGAGCTCTCCCGAGGCCTCGGCCTCTGGGAAGGGGAAAAGAGCAAAACATCCTGGCCACCCACGAATTGGCTGAGGGCTCCTCTCTGCTCTGTGGCCTGGAGATCCGGATTCCGTGTTCTGTTGGGTTCTGTTGCTAGGAAGTGATGTCATTTCCTGAGTTTGTTGCTGAGGGACCTTACACAAAACACCCCAAGAGAACCTCTGGGTTTCTGTCTGTTCACCTACCCCCTTAGGCAGTGTGCAGGAACAGTGACACCCACACCACTCACCCCACAGCTTTGGCAGGCCTGGGTGCAGCCAGGGCCTGGGCTCTGAGGACACAGCCCTTTCAGACAGGCTACTTCTTATCTGTGATGTTGCCCTTGACAAGCCATATGCCCCTCAGGGTTTATCTGGTTTCTCCATTTGCAGAGTGGAGTCCATCTCTCATCTACTGCCTTGGTCTGTCAGCCTACAACACCTACAAGGCTTTCAATCTGGGCCTAATATCACAAGGAGCTTGTGCTCTAGGACGTCCCAAAAGCAAGATTCAATACATGGCTGACCTAGCAAAGAATGGGGCAAAAACAGGCCTAGATGGGCTCTGGGAGGTAGGAAAAGGTCAGGGAAAGTGTCAGGAAGCCTAACACTACTTTTACAGCTGGAGAGGAAGCAGACTTCCATGTCTCCGCACAAGACGAGGCCTGAATCCTCTGTTGAAACTCCATCGGAACCCCGAGATCCTTGTCAGTCTTTCAGAGGAACCATGAGGTTCTGGTCTCAACTCAAGATGAGGACCTAGGCCCCAGAACCGACTGGAGAAGAATCCCAAGATTCCCCTTGCAACTCGCATGGAGCCTGGAATTTACTGAGGAAACACGAGCGGGTCCCTGAGGTCCCATCATAACTCGAGAGGAATCCCAAGTTTCCTGCTGCACTTCGAGAAAAACCAGGAGATTCTCCCCTCAACGCGAGATGAGGCCCTTTTCTGCTGCAGTGTCTCGAGAGAAATCCCCCATTCCCTCTTGAGCCTCGAAAGGATCCTTGACACCCTTGAGGCAACTTAAGAAGGTCCCCGACATACCCGCCTCCACTCGAGAGGAACACCTAGGGTCCCGCCCACATCAAGAGGAGCCCCGATTCCTCCTCATAGCTCGAGATGAGGGCTCCTTTCCCTGTTTCGTCCGGAAAGGATTCCCGGCCTTCCTGTTGCATCTCGGAGGAGGCGCTCTCCAAAGGAGAGTCGTGAGGAACTCCAGGGGTCGTGCCACCATTCGCAATGAGCACAAAATGTCTCAGTCCTCTCCAGAAGAACCTAATTTCCCTGCATTTCCTCCACATGCACGCCGAGGATCGACTCACAACACAGTGGCACGTGTGACAGCCCTGTCTGAAAGCCTCTTGGAAAAGCCTCCAAAGAATGCCACAGATCCCTGTATCAAGGAGCCGGGAAGCCTACCACGGGTGCTCCACCACGTGAGGAATGCGGACGTGTATGTCCCCACTTGAGACGAGGACTGACTCCCCTGTGGAGCCTCCAGAAGTACCCCAAGATCCTTGTCAGCACTCGAGAGGAATCCTCAGTTTCATCAAAGACTCCACACGAGGACTTAAGCCCCGTCACCGACTAGAGAGCAATCCCCACAGGCCCCTCGCAACTGGCATGGAGACTGGCCTTCCTGCGGCCACAAGGGAGGGTCCCAGAGGTCCCCGCCGCAACTCGAGAAATCCAGGAGGTTCTCCCCCCCAGGCGAGATGAGGGCCTTTTTGGCTGAGGCGTATCGAGGCAAATCACCCCTTCCCTCTTGAACTTCGAAAGGGTCTTTCACACCATTGCTGCAACTCAAGAACTTTAACGACATACCTGTCTCCACTGGAGAGAAACACCGAGGGTCCCGCCGACATCAAGAGGAGCCCCGTTTCCTCCTCATAGCTCGAAATGAGGGTTCCTTTCCCTGCTTCGTCAGGAAAGGATTCCCGGCTTTCCTGTCGCTTGTCGGAGTAGGTGCTCTCCACAGGAATGTCCAGAGGAATTCCAGAGGTCGTGCCACTATTGCCAATGTGCACAAAATATCTCAGTCCACTCCAGAAGATCCTGATTTCCCTGCACTTCTTCGACATGCACGCCGAGGATTGACTCACACGACAGTGGTAATGTGACAGCCCTGTCGGAAAGCCTCGTGGGAAAGCCCCCAAAGAATGCCACAGTTCCCTGTATCAAGGCGTCGGGAAGACTGCCACAGCTGCTCCAGCTCGTGAGGAAAGCGGACGTGCATGTCCCCACTCGAGACGAGGACTGACTCCCCTGTGGGGCCTCCAGAAGTACCCCAAGATCCATGTCACACTGGAGAGGAATCCTCAGGTTCCTTCATCGACTCCACACAAGGTCTTAGGCCCCGGCACCGACTGCAGGGAAATCCCGACTGGCACCTCGCAACTCACATGGAGACTGGCCTTTCCTGAGGACACAAGGGAGGGTCTCAGAGGTCCCCGTGGTAACTCAAGAAGGTCCGGCGCAACTCGAGAAAATCCAGGAGGTTCTCCCCTCCAGGCGAGATGAGGCCCTTTTCCGCTGAGGCCTCTCGAGGCAAATCACACATTCCCTCTTGAACTTCGAAACAGTCCTTCACACCCTTGCAGCAACTCAAAAGTTCTCCGACATACCCGCCTCCACTCGATAGGAACACCGAGGATCCTACCGACATCAAGAGGAGCCCCGTTTCCTCCTCATAGCTCGAGATGAGGGTTCCTTTTCCTCCTTCGTTCCGAAAGGATTCCTGGCTTTCCTGTTGCATCTCGGAGGAGGCGCAGTCCAAAGAAAGTCGTGAGGAACTCCAGGGGTCGTGCCACCATTCCCAATGTGCACAAAATATCTCTGTCCACTCCAGAAGAACCTGATTTCCCTGCATTTCCTCGACATGCACGCCGAGGATCGACTCACACCACAGTGGCACGTGTGACAACCCTGTCGGAAAGCCTCTTGGGAAAGCCTCCAACGAATGCCACAGACCCCTGTATCAAGGCGCCGGGAACCCTACCACGGCTGCTCCAGCTTGTGAGGAATGCGGACGTGTATGTCCCCACTCGAGAAGAGGACTGCCTCCCCTGTGGAGCCTCCAGAAGTACCCCAATATCCATATCAGCCCTGGAGAGGAATCCTCAGGTTCCGTCATAGAATACACTCGAGATCTTAGGCTCCGGCACCGACTGCAGAGGAATACCGACAGGCCCCTCGCAACTCGCATGGAGAATGGCCTTTCCTAGGGCCACAAGGGAGGGTCCAGGTGTTCCCCGTCGTAACTTGAGAAGGTCCCGCCGCAACTCGAGAAAATCCAGGAGGTTCTCCCATCCAGGCCAGATGATGCCCTTTTCTGCTGAGGCGTCTTGAGGCAAATCACACCTTCCCTCTTGAACTTCGAAAGGGTCCTTCACACCCTTGCTGCAACTCAAGAAGATCCCCGACATACCCGCCTCCACTCGAGAGGATCACCGAGGGTCCCGCCCACATCAAGAGGAGCCCCGTTTCCTCCTCATAGCTCGAGAGGAGGGTTCCTTTCCCTGCTTCTTCGGGAAAGGATTCCTGGGTTTCCTGTCGCATATCGGAGTAGGCGCATTACACAGGAATGTCAATAGTAACACCAGGGATCGTGCCACCTTTCCCAATGTGCACAAAATGTCTCAGTCCACTCTGGATGAAACTGATTTCCCAGAACTTCCTCCACATGCACGCCGAGGATGGACTCACACCACAGTGGCACAAGTGAGGGCCCTGTCGGGAAGCCTCGTGGGAAAGCCTCTAAAGAATGCCACAGATCCCGTTATCAAGGCACCGGGAAGCCTGCCACGGCTGCTTCAACTCGTGAGGAAAGTGGACATGCATGTCCCCACTCGAGACGAGGACTGACTCCCCTGTGGAACCTGCAGAAATACCCCAAGTTTCATGTCAGCACTGGAGAGCATTCCTCAGGTTCCGTCATAGACTCCACACGAGATCTTAGGCCACGGCACTGACTGCAGAGGAATCCCGACAGGCTCCTCGCAACTCGCATGGAGACTGGCCTTTCCTGAGGCCACAAGGGAGGGTCCCTGAGGTCCCCGTCGTAACTCGAGAAGGTCCCGCCGCAACTCGAGGAAATCCAGGAGGTTCTCCCCTCCAGGCGAGATGAGGCCCTTCTCGGCTGAGGCGTCTCGAGGCAAATCTCCCCTTCCCTCTTGAACTTCGAAAGGGTCCTTCACACCCTTGCTGCCACTCAAGAAGTTCCCCGACATACTCGCCTCCACTTGAGAGGAACACCGAGGGTCTTGATAGAAATCCCACCTTTCTTCGTGAGCCTTGAAATTGTCCTTGACACCCTTGATGCAACTCAAGAAGGTTTCAGACATTCCCGTCTCACTCAAGAGGAACACCGAGGGTCCCACCACAACTCAAGAAGAGCCCCGTTTTTCCCTCGTCATCTTGAGATGAAGGTCCATTTTCCTGCTTTAATGGGAAAGGTGTACTGGCTTTCCCGTGACACCTGAGGAGGAGGCGGACTCAATGTGAGACTGGAGAGAAACTCCAGGGTTCATGCCACAATCCAGAAGACCCAGATGTCCCAATCCGCTCCAGATACATCTGATTCCCCTGCACTAACTCGACTGTCACCCCGAGTATCACCTCAAAACACGATGGCAGTTGTGACAGCCCTGTGACGTCTCGAGTGAAAGCCACCTATCCCTGTGTGAAGTCGACAAGAAGCCTGACACAACTTTTTCAGCTCGAGAGGAAAGCAGATGTGCATGTCTCCACACGAGACAAAGACTGACTCCCCTGTGGAAACTCCATAGGAACACTGAGGTTCTAGTCAGCACTGGAGAGGAAACCTGAGATTCCGGCCTCAACTTTAGATGAGGACCTCAGCCCCGGCACTGACGGGAGAGGAATCCCAAGAGGCCCCTCGCAACTCACATGGAGAGTGGACTTTCCTGAGGCAACATGAGCGGGTCCCTGAGGTCCCCGTCGTAATTCGGGAGGAATCCCAAGTTTCCTGCTGTAACTTGAGAAAAACCAGGAAATTCTCCCCTCATCGCGAGATGAGGCCCTTTTCCACTGTGGCATCTCGAGAGAAATCCCACCTTCCCTCTTGAGCCTCGAAAGGCTCCTTGACACTCTTGATGCAACTCAAGAAGTTCCCTGACATACCAGTCCCCACTTGAGAGGAACACCGAGTGTCCCGCCAGAACTCAAGAAGAACCCAGTTTTTCCCTCCTCATCTCTAGATGAGGGTCCATTTCCCTGCTTCATCGGGAAAGGAATCCTGGTGTTCTGTTACAACTCAAGAGGAGGCAGTCTCAATTGAAACTCGAGAGGAACTCCAGGGGTCATGCCAAAATTAAAAAAGAACCCAATGTCCCAGTCCACTACACAGAAACCTGATTCCCCAGCACTGACTCGACTCCGAGTTGTCACTCCGAGTATAGACTCGAAACATGATGACAGGTGTGACTGCCCTGTGGCACCTCGAAAGAAAGCCACAGATCCTTATGGCAACTCGACTGCACTCCCCATCCTGCCTATTTGGGGACCCGGCTCCCATCCAATGGAGGATTGAAAGGGAGACTGAAAGGTCACCTTCTCTTAATTAAAAGAGGATCCATTTTTTTGTCCTCTTTTTCCATTTAGGTTATGGTTCAAGTGTCCCATCTCAGCTTCTGTGGGTGGCTGAGTCTGCACTGGGCCTCAGGGGTAGGGGGTGGGGATACGACGCCTCCCTTGGGGAGGTGAACGGGGTACCCCCCTCATCGGCCACATCGACTGGGAAGCTCTGACATGACACTGACCATCAGCCAACCCTGCCTGGAGTTTACTGAGCTGGGCCTGTCCAGTATGGCGGCTGTTTCTGCACGCTCGAAATTCTGCTGCTAGCAAAAAGATGTGTTTGCTCAGGCACCCACCCTGGACGAAGGAGATGCCCTTGAGTGCATGGGGTCTTCCTGGGCAGCCGGTGCTGCCTGGACTCTCCCCATACCACTCAGCCTGCTCGGCCCTGGGATGTGGACACACCCAGCCCACAGACTCCTGAGCCACATCTGCAGGGGCATGCTTGACCCAGAGTTACCCCCAGGAAACCCCATCCACACACTCAGGGAAAGGACTCAGGGTTACTCGGGTGGGATGGGAGAGGGGACCTGGCCCGGGCTGGAGCTCCAGTGTTACCTTTCTTTTCCTTCGGGCAAAGGGCAAGAGGCCTCTCGGGGGGGTCCTGAGGCAGCACCGACTGCGTTGCCACACACTGTGTCGATGAGCTCTACCGAGGCCCCGGCCTCTGAAAAGGGGCAAACAGCAAAACATCCTGGCTGCCTGTGAAGTGACTGGGGGCTCCTCTTCACTGTGAGGCCTGGAGATCCAGTTTCCGAGTTCTGTTGGGTTCTGTTGCCAGGAAGTGACGTCATTTCCTGGTCTCGTTGCTGAGGTCCTTTACACAAAGCTCCCCAAGTGAACCTCTGGGTTTCTGTCTGTTCACCCATCCCCTTAGGCCATGTGCAGGCACAGTGACACACACACTGCTCATCACACAGCTTTGGCAGGCCTGGGTGCATCCAGGGACTGAGCTCTGAGGACAACGCTCTTTCAGACAGGCTCCTTCTTCTCATCTGTGATGTGGCCCTTGACAAGCCATATGCCCCTCAGGGTTTCCCTAGTCTCTCCATCTGCGAGTGAGGTCCGTCTCTCATCTACTGCCTTGGTCTGTCAGCCTAAAACACCTAAATGCCTTTCAACCTGGGGCTGGTATCACATGGAGCTTGTGCCCTGGGAATTTCCAAAGGCAAGATTCAATACATGGCTGACCTAGCACAGAATGGGGCAGAAACAGGCCTGGATGGGCTCTGGGATGTCAGAAAAGGCACTCCCCTTCTTGCCTATTTTGGGACCCAGTCCTCCCCCCTCCCCAAAGGAGGACTGAAAGGAAGACTGGAAGGTCACCTTCTCTTATTTAAAAGAGGACCTAACTTTCTGGTCCTCTTTTTTCCATTGAGATTCTGGATCAAGTGCCCCATCGCGGCTTCTGTGGGTGGCTGAGCCTATAATGGCTCCCTGTATTCTTTTCCTTTACTCTCATAAGCTTGGCTCATTTTCCCACTTCTGCGGTGGATGGGCACTGTCATTGCTTTCAACTTCCAGATAGATTTATGAACAGGTCTGTAAAATCTACTCATTTCCTCTCTTTGGTTGACTGTCTCTCTCGAGACATGTCTTTCTTTTCCTTTCGAAATTCAGTCTCTGTCTTCCTTTTTCTCTTTCACTCTATCTCTCCTGCGGATGGATGGATGCCTTTGAATGCACATGGATATTGTTAGCTTAGGGTTAAGCTTTAGGGATTGGTTAGAGTGAGATCAAATGTTTAGGTTGGAGTTGGTGTTGCGGGATGGGACAAAGGTGGTGCGTTTTCTCTTGGAGACTTGAGTGCTGTTTGTTCTTAGTGTATTTTACATTGGAACCGCTTATTAGATACATGACTTGCAAGTCATCTCATGTTCAGTTTACTATCTTTTTTATTTGTGAAAGCTTGATCAATGGTGGCTCAGATGGTAAAGCGTCTGCCCGCAATGTGGGGCCCTGGTTTGATCCCTGGAATGGGAAGATCCCCTGGAGAAGGAAATGGCAACCCACTCCAGTACTCTTGCCTAGAAAATTCCATGGATGGAGGAGCCTGGTGGGCTAAAGTCCATGGAGTCACAAAGAGTCAGACACGACTTAGCGACTGCACTTTACTTGTGGTTGGAACACAGATTTGTAGTTTCTACACCACTAAAGGTTGTGTGTGGCTGCAGGAGGGCTGAGAGGAGCTACCGGATGTTCTAGGTCAGGAGGGGCGGGCCTGATGACATCCCCGTCGTTTAAAGTAAGGAGCAGTGGCTGCGCTTTGCTTGAGCAGCCATGAATAGATACCCCACGACCAAGGTAAGAGAAACCCAAGTAAGACGGCAGGTGTTGGGAGACAGTATCAGAGGGCAGACACACTGAGACCATAACCACAGACAACTAGCCAATCTGATCACATGGACCACAGCCTCTTCTAGCTCAGTGAAACTAGGCCATGCCTTGAGGGGCCACCCAAGGCGGACGGGTCATGATGGAGAGGGCTGACAGAATGTGGTCCACTGGAGAAGGGAATGGCAATCCACTTCAGTATTCTTGGCTTGAGAACCCCATGATCAGTATGAAAAGGCAAAATGAGAGGACACTGAAAGAGGAACTCCTAGGTTGGTAAGGGCCCAATATGCTACTGGAGATCAGTGGAGAAAAAACTCCAGAAAGACTGAAGGGATGGAGCCAAAGAAAACACAATACCCAGCTGTGGATGTGACTGGTGAAACAAGCAAGATCCGATGTTGTAAAGAGCAATACTGCATAGGAACCTGGAATGTTAGGTTCAGGAATCAAGGCAACGTGGAAGTGTTCAAACAGGTGATGGCAAGAGTGAACATTGACACTCTAGGAATCAGCGAACTCATATTGACTGGGATGGGTGAATTAGCTCAGATGAACATTGTATCTACTACTGAGGGCAGGAATCCCTTATAAGAAATGGAATAGCCATCATGGTCAGCAAAAGAATCTGAAGGGCAGTACTTGGATGCCCTCTCAAAAACGTCAGAATGATCTCTGTTCTTTTCCAAGGCAAACAATACAATATCAGGTAATCCAAGCCTATGCCCCAACCAGTAATGCTGAAGAAGTTGACGTTGAACGGTTCTATGAAGGCTTTCAAGAACTTTTCGAACTAACACCCCAAAAAGTTGTTCTTTTCATTCTAGGGGACTGGAATGCAAAAGTAGGAAGTCAAGAAACACCTGGAATATTAGGCAAATTTGACCTTGGAATACGGAATGAAGGAGGGCAAATAACAGAATTTTGCCAAGAGAACACACTGGTCATAGCAAACACCCTCTTCCAACAACACAAGAGAAGACTCTACACATGGACATCATCAGATGGTCAGCACTGAAATCAGACTAAGTATATTCTTTGCAGCCAAAGGTGGAGAAGCTCCATACAGTGTGCAAAAACAGATGGGGAGCTGATTGGCTCAGATCATGAAGTTCTAATTGCTAAATTTAATGTAGCAATCTAATTTGAAAATCTAATTGCTAGACTTAAATGGAAGAAAGTAGGAAAAACTACTAGACAATTCAGGTATGACCTAAATCAAATCCTTGATGATTATACAGTGGAAGTGAGAAATAGATTTAAAGGATTAGATCTGATAGAGTGCCTGATTACCTATGGACAGAGGTTCGTGACATTGTACCAGAACAGGGATCAAGACCATCCCAAATAAAACTAAACGCAAAAAAGCAAAATGGCTGTCTGAGGAGGCCTTACAAATAGCTGTGAATAGAAGAGAAGAGAAAAGCAAAGGAGAAAAGGAAAGCTATAAGCATCTGAATGCATCATTCCAAAGAATAGTAAGGAGAGAGAAGAAAGCCTTCAGGAGCAAACAATGCAAAGAAATAGAGGAAAGCAACAGAGTGGAAAAGGCTAGAGATCTTGTCAAGAAAATTAGAGATACCAAGGAATAATTTCATGCAAAGATGGGCTCGATAAAGACAGAAATGGTATGGACCTAAGAAGCAGAATATTAAGAAGAAGTTGCAAGTATTCACAGAACTGTACCAGAAAGATCTTAACAACCCAGATAATCACGATGGTGTGATCACTCACCTATTACCAGACATCCTGGAATGTGAAGTCAAGTGGGCCTTAGCATCACTATGAATATATTAGTGGAGGTGATGGATTTCCAGTAGAGCTATTTCAACTCCTGAAAGATGAAGCTGTAAAAGTGCTGCACTCGATATGCCAGCAAAGTTGGAAAACTCAGTGTCCTCAGGACTGGAAAAGGTCAGTTTTCCTTCCAAGGCCAAAGATTGCTCAAACTACCGCCAAGTTGCGCTCCTCTGACACACTAGTAAAGTAATGGTCAAAATTCTCCAAGCAAGGCTTCAGCAAAACATGAACCGTGAACTTCCAGATATTCAAGCTGGTTTCAGAAAACGCAGAGGAACCAGAGATCAAATTGCCAACATCCACTGAATCGTCGAAAAAGCAAGAGAGTTCTAGAAAAACATCTATTTTGGCTTTACTGACTATGTCAGAGCCTTTGACTGTGTGGATCACAATGAAGTGTTGGAAAATGTTCAAGAGATGGGAATACCAGACCACCTGACCTGCCTCTTAGGAAACCTATAAGCAGGTCATGAAGCAAAAGGTAGAATTTGACATGGGACAACAGACTGATTCCAAATAGGAAAAGGAGTACAGTCAAGGCTGTATATTGTCCCCTGCTTCTGTAACTTATATGCAGAACACGTCATGAAAAGGCTGGGCTGGAAGAAGCACAAGCTGGAATCAAGATTGCCAGGAGAAATATCAATAACCTGAGATATGCAGATGACAACACCCTATGGTAGAAAGTGAAGAGGAACTAAAGAGCCTCTTGATAAAAGTGAAAGGGCAATTCAGTTCAGTCGCTCAGTCGTGTCCGACTCTTTGCGACCCCATGAATCACAGAACGCCAGGCCTCCCTGTACATTACCATCTCCCGGAGTTCACTGAGACACTTCCATCGAGTCCTTAATGCCATCCAGCAATCTCATCCTCGGTCGTCCCCTTCTCCTCCCGCCCTCAATCTCTCCCAGCATCAGAGTCTTTTCCAATGAGTCAACACTTCGCATGAGGAGGCCAAAGTACTGAAGCTTCAGCTTTAGCATCATTCCTTCCAATGAAATCCCAAGGCTGATCTCCTTCAGAATGGACTGGTTGGATCTACTTGCAGTCCAAGGGACTCTCAAGAGTCCTCTCCAACACCACAGTTCAAAAGCATCAATTATTCTGTGCTCAGCCTTCTTCACAGTCCAACTCTCCCATCCATACATGACCACAGGAAAAACCATAGCCTTGACTAGACGGACCTTAGTCGGCAAAGTAATGTCTCTGCTTTTGAATATGCTATCTAAGTTGGTCATAACTTTTCTTCCAAGGAGTAAGCATCTTTTAATTTCATGGCTGCAGTCACAATCTGCAGTGATTTTGGAGTCCAAACAAATAAAGTCTGACACTGTTTCCACTGTTTCCCCATCTATTTCCCATGAAGTGATGGGACCAGATGCCATGATCTTCGATTTCTGAATGTTGAACTTTAAGCCAACCTTTTCATTCTCCTCTTTCATTTTCATCAAGAGGCTTTTTAGCTCCTCTTCACTTTCTGCCATAAGGGTGGTGTCATCTGCATATCTGAGGTTACTGATATTTTTCCCGGCAGTCTTGACTCCAGCTTGTGTTTCTTCCAGTCCAGCGTTACTCAAGATGTACTCTGCATAGAAGTTAAATAAGCAGGGTGACAATATACAGCCTTGACGTACTCCTTTTTCTATTTGGAACCAGTCTGTTGTTCCATGTCCAGTTCTAACTATTGTTTCCTGACCTGCATAAAGATTTCTCAAGAGGCAGGTCAAGTGGTCTGCTATTCCCATCTCTTTCAGAATTTTCTACAATTTATTGTGATCTGCACAGTCAAAGGCTTTGGCATAGTCAATAAAGCAGAAACAGATGTTTTTCTGGAATTCTCTTGCTTTTTTGATGACTCAGCAGATGGTGGCAATTTGATCTCTGGTTCTTCTGCCTTTTCTAAAACCAGCTTGAACATCAGGGAGTTCACGGTTCACATATTGCTGAAGCCTGGCTTGGAGAATTTTGAGCATTACTTTACTAGCATGTGAGATGAGTGCAATTGTGCAGTAGTTTGAGCATTCTTTGGCATTGCCTTTCTTTGGAATCGGAATGAAAGCTGACCTTTCCCAGTCTTGTGGCCACTGCTGAGTTTTCCAAATTTGCTGGCATATTGAGTGCAGCACTTTCAAAGCCTCATCTTTCAGGATTTGAAACAGCTCAACTGGAATTCCATCACCTGCTCTAGCTTTGTTCGTAGTGATGCTTTCTAAGGCCCACTTGACTTCACATTCCAAGATGTCTGGCTCTAGATTAGTGATCACATCATCATGATTATCTGGGTCGTGAAACGTGAAAATCTTTTTTTGTACAGTTCTCCAGTGTATTCTTGCCACCTCTTCTTAATATCTTCTGCTTCTGTTAGGTCCATACCATTTCTGTCCTTTATCGAGGCCATCTTTGCATGAAATGTTCCCTTGGTATCTCTAATTTTCTTAAAGTGATCTCTGGTCTTTCCCATTCTGTTGTTTTCCTCTGTTTCTTTGCATTGATCCCTGAAGAAGGCTTTCTTATTTCTTCTTGCTATTATTTGGAACTCTGCATTCAGATACTTATAACTTTCCTTTTCTCCTTTGCTTTTTGCTTCTCTTCTTGTCACAGCTATTTGTAAAACGTCCCCAGAAAGAAAGTGAAAGATGAGAGTGAAATCGTTGGCTTCAAGCTCAACTTACAGAAAATTAAGATCGTGGTATCTGTCCCATCACGTCAGGGCAAATAGATGGGGAATAGTGGAAACAGTGTCAGACATTATTTTGAGGTGACTCCAAAATCACTGCAGATGATGATTGCAGCCATGAAATTAAAAGACGCTTACTCCTTGGAAGAAAAGTTATGACCAAATTAGATAGCATATTCAAAAGCAGAGACATTAATTATTTTGCCAAAATCGTTCCATCTAATCAAGGCTATGGTTTTCGCAGTTGTCACGTATGGATGTGACAGTTGGACTGTGAAGAAAGCTGAGTGCCGAGGAATTGATGTTTTGGAGCTGTGGTGTTGGAGAAGACTCTTGAGAGTCCCTAGGACTGCAAGGAGATCCAACCAGCCCATTCTGAGGGAGGGCAGCCTGGGATTTCTTTGGAAGGAATGATGCTAAATCTGAAACTCCAGTAATTTGGCCACCTTATGCGAATAGTTGATTCATTGGAAAAGACTCTGATGCTAGGAGGGATTGGGGGTAGGAGGAGAAGGGGACGACAGAGGATGACATAGCTGGATGGCATCATTGACTCGATGGACATGAGTTTGAGTGGACTCAGGGCATTGGTGATGGACAAGGAGGCCTGGCGTGCTACGATTTATGTGGTCGAAGAGAGTTGGACACGACTGAGCGACTGAACTGAACTGAACTGAACTGAACTGAACATGTAAAGGAAGAGAGGAGGCCACCCATTGGGGCTATTTTGCACCCACTGGGAAAGTAAGTTGGATCCCTGCCTAACAAAACACCACCATAGCAATTAAGATACATGCGAAGAATCAACAATTGAAAGGAAAACTTGACACATTTTATAACAATTTTGGATGAGTGAATGCCTTACTTTATAATCGTGGTATTATGCATTTTTAAAGATTTTTTACTTTTAGGTGTACAGCAACGTGATTGAGGGATTCAGTGTCTCAAGGGCTTCCTTGGACAAAATTAACTCCATTGGAGGGGCCCCTAGATCATGTCCTCTACTCAGAACTGGCAAGAATCCTGAAAACACAGAGCAGCATGTGGTGGTGCTAGTGGGTATTTTTTCACTGAATCAATTATTCTACCATGACACACAGAAGAAGCCTAGATGCTAGGAGGGGGATCTCCAAACTTACCTTCAAACTGGAGGCCTTGTTCCCTTGAATAGTGTTGCATGAAACTACGCTTGGGAAGGGAAGAGTTGTGTCATGAATGTTTTGTCTGCAGAGAACAAAGTGCTGTGCAGAGACGTTGTGCAAGCTCGTCCCAAGACACGGAGCACAAGGACACAGTGACCTGATGCTCAGCCCTGCTCTTGGGGCATTGCACTCTCTCCACCCCTGACATATGATGAGGCCCTCACAGGTGTCCTGGAGAGTATGGTCACATGACCTGAATCTGTCCAATCTGTGTGCTCCATCCTCCCTGGCTACTGTGAAGGGCTCAGGACTTGGGCAATGACCAATTGGGGCCTAGGGCCGGGACTCAGCCTGCAATCAAGGGGAAGAGGAGCTCTGGTTCTGCTGGAAGGTGGGGTGGCTGGTGAGGTCAGTCTACAGCAGTGGGAGGAGCGTGAGGTCAGCCTGGGGTGATTGGTGACCATTCTGCTCCCATCAGGGCAGAAGCACTGGCTTGAGAATGAGGGCATTGCTAAGACCAGGTTTTGAGAGCACTGGCTCTTGCTGTGGTCCCGAAGCTCCACCTGAGACTGGAGGGAAGACATCTGCCTGTGAGTCCTCCTGCTTATCTGTGAGCTTGTGGAACCATGCGGGGTTTTCTGTGCAGAGGGCTAAGTGGAGACCATGCAAATGCAAGTGTGTGGATTTTGGTTGGCTTCAGGGAAGAAATGCCAGATGGCATTGGGAGACTCCATTCTAATCTGGATTCAGGGGATCTCTCTTGAAAGTGAATGGAGAAGTCCTTCAGTCGTGTCCAACTCTTTGCAACCCGGTAGACTATAGGATCCATGTAATTGTGCAGGCAAGAATACTGGAGTGGGCAGCCTTTCCCTTCTCCAGGGGATCTTCCAAACCCAGGGGTCATACTCAGGTCTCCACAGGCAAGTGGATTCTTTACTGGCTGAGCCACAAAGAGGCCCAAGTATATTGGGCTGGTAGCCTTTCCCTTCTGCAGTAGATCAGAATTTCCTAACTCAGGAATCAAACTGGGCTCTCCTGCAATGCAGGAGGATACTTCTCTAGCTGAGGTATCAGGGAAGCCCAATATTTCCTAAGGGCAGCTTCTAATTGTAGGATTACCCTAATGAGTCTTCACAGGTTTAAGGTCGCAACCTGCTAAGGTAGCAATTGATGTCCTTAGTCTAAAGGACAAAACTGGGATTCTAAGAAGGGGGTAACCCAGACAAACCCCGCAGTTCCTACTGTTAAAACTCAGGGAATCCGCATGATGAAGCTTGTCCATGTGACAGGGGCTAAGGCACCCCGCCCACACTGGGTGCTGCGGTGACCTGACTTGGTAACTACAGTCTGGCAGCTAGGAGCATCACAAAATCAGTTTGCACTGAAGAAAGGAATGGCACCTCCCTTCATCCAACCCACCACACACTCCGGGCCCTCCCACAGCTTGCTCCCTTTCTCTTGCTTTCTGAGGAAATTAGAGTCATGCTCATGTGACCATATTGGCTGTCCAATGTTCACAGGCTAACACTGGAGCTGCTAAAGGAGAGGCCAAGAGCCTTTGGCCCTGAGAATCTCTCTTTCCTTTGCACCATCGAAGCCCTCCTCCACACTTGCACACCACAGGCCTTTTCTGAGACGCATAGGGGCCCTCCCTCAGTTTGCAACGTGTTGTATCCAATGCTGTCTTTTCAATGCCTCCCTTGAAACTCAATTCATGTGCTCCTTTGCCTGCATGGTGGCCCACCTGGCTGCCATGGGAGGGACAGAGCTGACTGTGAATCCAAAGGTCAGATCTGACAGCTGGGAATCTGTGTATAAAGGACCTGGTTATTCCCACTGTAGAGGCTGAAAGAGGCTCCAGGGGTTCAGAACTAGGGCTTGGGCCTAAGTGATTCCACAGGCGTTTGGATGCCAGGGGAGGCTTCTGGCTCTAGTGGGGATGGGGCGAGTTTCTTGAGGTTCTGAAGTAACACTGTGCGCAGGTTCACGGTGCATAGAGAAGAGAAGGTGGAGTCTACCCTGGAGGTGGTCGCAGTTCATGGCTGAGCCAGCTGCCTTCCTGAGGGTTGGATGTGGGGTAGAGGAAGAGACCCAGGTCTGCTTCCTCGTGTAGTACGCAGGGCATGTTGACACCAGACTAAACGCTTACACGGTGATGACCATCATTGCTGTCTGCAAAGGATTTACACTGGTATGTTTCTTCACCTGAGAGCTCAGACCATCTCAAAACTACACTGGCCATGGTCATGGCCTGTCCACCCTCAAATGTTTCTGCTCTTCCTTACTGAACATTCATTTCCAAGAGGGTTTTTTGGCCATAGGATGTTGGGTTTTCTCTAGCTTTGTCCAATGAGGAACGCTTTTTGGTCGTTGGTGTTTTTCATTTTCCAGCTCTCTCCTTTGACTTCTTCTGTGAATTTGTTTGTGGAACAGGAAGAGCTCCACATCTCCCTTCTGGCTGAGAAGTCACATTTACAACAGCAATGCCTGACTGGAGGTTCTGATCACATTTGCCGAAAGGGCTTCATTTTGCAGATGACATCCTGAAAGTACGTACACTCTCTTTTCGGTTACCCAAAGGCTACTATGTCCAGTGAAATAATAACAATAATTCTTAAGTTAGTCTTCCAATATGTGGAGAGTCTGAAAAATCCCCTGCAGCATGGAAAAGATATCGACTCCAGTATTCTGGCCTAGATAACTCCATGGACTGTAAAAACTGTGGGAATTCAAGGAGTCTAACAAGTTTAAGAGCCTATAACATTCCCTTTCTGTCAGAAAAGAAAATCCATTTTTTTAAATCATTTCAGTGATTGGCATTGATTGCGGACATCCAAAGAATGGGAAGAAATGGAGAATGAAGAACACTAAATGTTGTTAGGTGGGGGAGGGAGGAATTGGGAGTGCTTGACATGAATCCAGGCTTTGCTTGGAAGTGGGGGGATACAATGAGAAGGTGCGAATGTAGACTCTGTTGATGGCTACACAGCACTGTGAAGGCCTTAATATTCCCAAATTGTTTCAATTAAAGTAAAATGTATTAACAAAAACTTAACAGAAAAAAAAAATACATAAAGCAGTAAAAATATAAAACATCACAAGAAAACTCCACAAAAACAAGATGCAAATATGCTCAGGGGAAGGGCACTCATCTGTCCTGGGTGGGGAGCGAGTTGATGGCATCCAAGGGAAGCAGACAGTGATGGAGACTGCAGAGCCAACCACACCACTGGACGAGGTGTTTCCAGAAAGGGCTCCAGGTCTCTGTCCAGAGTGGGGGCCCGTTCTCCCTGCAGGGGTGGCTCAGGCATCATGGGCATCTGGGGTCTTGGGCTGGAGCCAGGGCAGGCTCTCCCTGCAGAGATGGTGACTCATCCCCTGTCTCAGATTCTCCTGCCAAAGCCTGAGTAGGTACCGGTGCAGGTGAAGGTGGATGTTCTTGCAGAGGGGAGAGGACCTAAGTGCCTGTGGCTGTGGGTCCTGCAGGCACAGAGGTCCAATATGTCCAGTGTGCTGGCCAGTACCCAGCTGGCTCAGTGTCTTTCGGAAAGGAAGTCTCAGGTCTCTATCTCCCCTCTGTAGATCCCTGGGTCCTGCACCTGTAGCACCCACTGCTGTAGGGACAGGACTTGGAAGTGGAGTCTGGTTGTAATGAGCAGCCAGTACTAGAGCTGTGAGAGAAGAGAAGTTTACCCATCGCCAGCATTTTGATGTGTGTATACGGGGACAGAAAGCTTCCCAGAGAATCGCAAATACCCAGCATAGGATGCACTGCGACTGCAGAGTGAAAGATGGGTGGTGTGAGGCCAGCCTTTGTTCTAGGCCCAGACCCAGCACACGGGGACTCCTCCCTGTGTAGCTCAGAACCCCCATCCACACACTCATATGCACAGCCCCAGCCTCCTCACCTCATGCTCTGTCGTGCTGGGCTCCAGGTCCTCCTGCTGCCTCAGCGGCAGGGGTTCTTAGGCCTCACGGTCAGAGCCGGGTATGCTGAGATCCATGGCAGCCTGAGACTAGGCCCCGGGGTGTGTCCCGGGTGATATTTGTGGAGCAGGCCTTCTCCACTTCCTCTTCATTCCCAGTTGGGCTGATCCCTTCACGGGCACGCTCACCTGGAGCCTGCACTGGGCCTCATGGGCAGGGTGGTGGTGTCTGATGCCTCCATCGGGTAGGTAAATGGGGCGCCACCCTCATGGGCCACATCGACTGGGAATCTCTGAAGTGACACTGACCATCAGCCAAGACTTCCTGGAGTTTACTGAGCTGGGCCTGACCATTATGGCATCTGCTTCTGCCCGCTCGAAATTCTGCTGCTAGCAGAAACATGTGTCTGCTCTGGTACCCACCCTGGACAAAGGAGACACCCTTGAGGATGTGGGATCTTCATGGGAAGCCTGTGCTGCTTGGACTCTCACCATCCACCCCGCCTGCTCTCCCCTGGGGTGCGGACACACCCAGCCCACAGACATTTGAGCCACATCCGCAGGGGCTTCCTTGAGGCAGAGATACTCCAGGAAACCTCCATCCACACACACAGGGAATGGACTCAGGGTTACCCAGGTGCGATGGGAGATGGGACCAGGCCCGGGCTGGAGCTGCCGTGTTACCTTTCTGTTCCTTTGGGCAAAGGGCAAGAGGCCTCTGGGGGGTGGGGGGTGGTCCTGATGCAGCACCAACTGCGTTCCCACACACTCTGCCGGTGAGCTCTCCCGAGGCCTCGGCCTCTGGGAAGGGGAAAAGAGCAAAACATCCTGGCCACCCACGAATTGGCTGAGGGCTCCTCTCTGCTCTGTGGCCTGGAGATCCGGATTCCGTGTTCTGTTGGGTTCTGTTGCTAGGAAGTGATGTCATTTCCTGAGTTTGTTGCTGAGGGACCTTACACAAAACACCCCAAGAGAACCTCTGGGTTTCTGTCTGTTCACCTACCCCCTTAGGCAGTGTGCAGGAACAGTGACACCCACACCACTCACCCCACAGCTTTGGCAGGCCTGGGTGCAGCCAGGGCCTGGGCTCTGAGGACACAGCCCTTTCAGACAGGCTACTTCTTATCTGTGATGTTGCCCTTGACAAGCCATATGCCCCTCAGGGTTTATCTGGTTTCTCCATTTGCAGAGTGGAGTCCATCTCTCATCTACTGCCTTGGTCTGTCAGCCTACAACACCTACAAGGCTTTCAATCTGGGCCTAATATCACAAGGAGCTTGTGCTCTAGGACGTCCCAAAAGCAAGATTCAATACATGGCTGACCTAGCAAAGAATGGGGCAAAAACAGGCCTAGATGGGCTCTGGGAGGTAGGAAAAGGTCAGGGAAAGTGTCAGGAAGCCTAACACTACTTTTACAGCTGGAGAGGAAGCAGACTTCCATGTCTCCGCACAAGACGAGGCCTGAATCCTCTGTTGAAACTCCATCGGAACCCCGAGATCCTTGTCAGTCTTTCAGAGGAACCATGAGGTTCTGGTCTCAACTCAAGATGAGGACCTAGGCCCCAGAACCGACTGGAGAAGAATCCCAAGATTCCCCTTGCAACTCGCATGGAGCCTGGAATTTACTGAGGAAACACGAGCGGGTCCCTGAGGTCCCATCATAACTCGAGAGGAATCCCAAGTTTCCTGCTGCACTTCGAGAAAAACCAGGAGATTCTCCCCTCAACGCGAGATGAGGCCCTTTTCTGCTGCAGTGTCTCGAGAGAAATCCCCCATTCCCTCTTGAGCCTCGAAAGGATCCTTGACACCCTTGAGGCAACTTAAGAAGGTCCCCGACATACCCGCCTCCACTCGAGAGGAACACCTAGGGTCCCGCCCACATCAAGAGGAGCCCCGATTCCTCCTCATAGCTCGAGATGAGGGCTCCTTTCCCTGTTTCGTCCGGAAAGGATTCCCGGCCTTCCTGTTGCATCTCGGAGGAGGCGCTCTCCAAAGGAGAGTCGTGAGGAACTCCAGGGGTCGTGCCACCATTCGCAATGAGCACAAAATGTCTCAGTCCTCTCCAGAAGAACCTAATTTCCCTGCATTTCCTCCACATGCACGCCGAGGATCGACTCACAACACAGTGGCACGTGTGACAGCCCTGTCTGAAAGCCTCTTGGAAAAGCCTCCAAAGAATGCCACAGATCCCTGTATCAAGGAGCCGGGAAGCCTACCACGGGTGCTCCACCACGTGAGGAATGCGGACGTGTATGTCCCCACTTGAGACGAGGACTGACTCCCCTGTGGAGCCTCCAGAAGTACCCCAAGATCCTTGTCAGCACTCGAGAGGAATCCTCAGTTTCATCAAAGACTCCACACGAGGACTTAAGCCCCGTCACCGACTAGAGAGCAATCCCCACAGGCCCCTCGCAACTGGCATGGAGACTGGCCTTCCTGCGGCCACAAGGGAGGGTCCCAGAGGTCCCCGCCGCAACTCGAGAAATCCAGGAGGTTCTCCCCCCCAGGCGAGATGAGGGCCTTTTTGGCTGAGGCGTATCGAGGCAAATCACCCCTTCCCTCTTGAACTTCGAAAGGGTCTTTCACACCATTGCTGCAACTCAAGAACTTTAACGACATACCTGTCTCCACTGGAGAGAAACACCGAGGGTCCCGCCGACATCAAGAGGAGCCCCGTTTCCTCCTCATAGCTCGAAATGAGGGTTCCTTTCCCTGCTTCGTCAGGAAAGGATTCCCGGCTTTCCTGTCGCTTGTCGGAGTAGGTGCTCTCCACAGGAATGTCCAGAGGAATTCCAGAGGTCGTGCCACTATTGCCAATGTGCACAAAATATCTCAGTCCACTCCAGAAGATCCTGATTTCCCTGCACTTCTTCGACATGCACGCCGAGGATTGACTCACACGACAGTGGTAATGTGACAGCCCTGTCGGAAAGCCTCGTGGGAAAGCCCCCAAAGAATGCCACAGTTCCCTGTATCAAGGCGTCGGGAAGACTGCCACAGCTGCTCCAGCTCGTGAGGAAAGCGGACGTGCATGTCCCCACTCGAGACGAGGACTGACTCCCCTGTGGGGCCTCCAGAAGTACCCCAAGATCCATGTCACACTGGAGAGGAATCCTCAGGTTCCTTCATCGACTCCACACAAGGTCTTAGGCCCCGGCACCGACTGCAGGGAAATCCCGACTGGCACCTCGCAACTCACATGGAGACTGGCCTTTCCTGAGGACACAAGGGAGGGTCTCAGAGGTCCCCGTGGTAACTCAAGAAGGTCCGGCGCAACTCGAGAAAATCCAGGAGGTTCTCCCCTCCAGGCGAGATGAGGCCCTTTTCCGCTGAGGCCTCTCGAGGCAAATCACACATTCCCTCTTGAACTTCGAAACAGTCCTTCACACCCTTGCAGCAACTCAAAAGTTCTCCGACATACCCGCCTCCACTCGATAGGAACACCGAGGATCCTACCGACATCAAGAGGAGCCCCGTTTCCTCCTCATAGCTCGAGATGAGGGTTCCTTTTCCTCCTTCGTTCCGAAAGGATTCCTGGCTTTCCTGTTGCATCTCGGAGGAGGCGCAGTCCAAAGAAAGTCGTGAGGAACTCCAGGGGTCGTGCCACCATTCCCAATGTGCACAAAATATCTCTGTCCACTCCAGAAGAACCTGATTTCCCTGCATTTCCTCGACATGCACGCCGAGGATCGACTCACACCACAGTGGCACGTGTGACAACCCTGTCGGAAAGCCTCTTGGGAAAGCCTCCAACGAATGCCACAGACCCCTGTATCAAGGCGCCGGGAACCCTACCACGGCTGCTCCAGCTTGTGAGGAATGCGGACGTGTATGTCCCCACTCGAGAAGAGGACTGCCTCCCCTGTGGAGCCTCCAGAAGTACCCCAATATCCATATCAGCCCTGGAGAGGAATCCTCAGGTTCCGTCATAGAATACACTCGAGATCTTAGGCTCCGGCACCGACTGCAGAGGAATACCGACAGGCCCCTCGCAACTCGCATGGAGAATGGCCTTTCCTAGGGCCACAAGGGAGGGTCCAGGTGTTCCCCGTCGTAACTTGAGAAGGTCCCGCCGCAACTCGAGAAAATCCAGGAGGTTCTCCCATCCAGGCCAGATGATGCCCTTTTCTGCTGAGGCGTCTTGAGGCAAATCACACCTTCCCTCTTGAACTTCGAAAGGGTCCTTCACACCCTTGCTGCAACTCAAGAAGATCCCCGACATACCCGCCTCCACTCGAGAGGATCACCGAGGGTCCCGCCCACATCAAGAGGAGCCCCGTTTCCTCCTCATAGCTCGAGAGGAGGGTTCCTTTCCCTGCTTCTTCGGGAAAGGATTCCTGGGTTTCCTGTCGCATATCGGAGTAGGCGCATTACACAGGAATGTCAATAGTAACACCAGGGATCGTGCCACCTTTCCCAATGTGCACAAAATGTCTCAGTCCACTCTGGATGAAACTGATTTCCCAGAACTTCCTCCACATGCACGCCGAGGATGGACTCACACCACAGTGGCACAAGTGAGGGCCCTGTCGGGAAGCCTCGTGGGAAAGCCTCTAAAGAATGCCACAGATCCCGTTATCAAGGCACCGGGAAGCCTGCCACGGCTGCTTCAACTCGTGAGGAAAGTGGACATGCATGTCCCCACTCGAGACGAGGACTGACTCCCCTGTGGAACCTGCAGAAATACCCCAAGTTTCATGTCAGCACTGGAGAGCATTCCTCAGGTTCCGTCATAGACTCCACACGAGATCTTAGGCCACGGCACTGACTGCAGAGGAATCCCGACAGGCTCCTCGCAACTCGCATGGAGACTGGCCTTTCCTGAGGCCACAAGGGAGGGTCCCTGAGGTCCCCGTCGTAACTCGAGAAGGTCCCGCCGCAACTCGAGGAAATCCAGGAGGTTCTCCCCTCCAGGCGAGATGAGGCCCTTCTCGGCTGAGGCGTCTCGAGGCAAATCTCCCCTTCCCTCTTGAACTTCGAAAGGGTCCTTCACACCCTTGCTGCCACTCAAGAAGTTCCCCGACATACTCGCCTCCACTTGAGAGGAACACCGAGGGTCTTGATAGAAATCCCACCTTTCTTCGTGAGCCTTGAAATTGTCCTTGACACCCTTGATGCAACTCAAGAAGGTTTCAGACATTCCCGTCTCACTCAAGAGGAACACCGAGGGTCCCACCACAACTCAAGAAGAGCCCCGTTTTTCCCTCGTCATCTTGAGATGAAGGTCCATTTTCCTGCTTTAATGGGAAAGGTGTACTGGCTTTCCCGTGACACCTGAGGAGGAGGCGGACTCAATGTGAGACTGGAGAGAAACTCCAGGGTTCATGCCACAATCCAGAAGACCCAGATGTCCCAATCCGCTCCAGATACATCTGATTCCCCTGCACTAACTCGACTGTCACCCCGAGTATCACCTCAAAACACGATGGCAGTTGTGACAGCCCTGTGACGTCTCGAGTGAAAGCCACCTATCCCTGTGTGAAGTCGACAAGAAGCCTGACACAACTTTTTCAGCTCGAGAGGAAAGCAGATGTGCATGTCTCCACACGAGACAAAGACTGACTCCCCTGTGGAAACTCCATAGGAACACTGAGGTTCTAGTCAGCACTGGAGAGGAAACCTGAGATTCCGGCCTCAACTTTAGATGAGGACCTCAGCCCCGGCACTGACGGGAGAGGAATCCCAAGAGGCCCCTCGCAACTCACATGGAGAGTGGACTTTCCTGAGGCAACATGAGCGGGTCCCTGAGGTCCCCGTCGTAATTCGGGAGGAATCCCAAGTTTCCTGCTGTAACTTGAGAAAAACCAGGAAATTCTCCCCTCATCGCGAGATGAGGCCCTTTTCCACTGTGGCATCTCGAGAGAAATCCCACCTTCCCTCTTGAGCCTCGAAAGGCTCCTTGACACTCTTGATGCAACTCAAGAAGTTCCCTGACATACCAGT
>NW_024080543.1:1348122-1363201 GCF_014754425.2 Oryx dammah
CGTTGAGGGGAGAATCTCCTGGTTTTTCTCGAAGTGCAGCAGGAAACTTGGGATTCCTCTCGAGTTATGATGGGACCTCAGGGACCCGCTCGTGTTTCCTCAGTAAATTCCAGGCTCCATGCGAGTTGCAAGGGGAATCTTGGGATTCTTCTCCAGTCGGTTCTGGGGCCTAGGTCCTCATCTTGAGTTGAGACCAGAACCTCATGGTTCCTCTGAAAGACTGACAAGGATCTCGGGGTTCCGATGGAGTTTCAACAGAGGATTCAGGACTCGTCTTGTGCGGAGACATGGAAGTCTGCTTCCTCTCCAGCTGTAAAAGTAGTGTTAGGCTTCCTGACACTTTCCCTGACCTTTGCCTACCTCCCAGAGCCCATCTAGGCCTGTTTTTGCCCCATTCTTTGCTAGGTCAGCCATGTATTGAATCTTGCTTTTGGGACGTCCTAGAGCACAAGCTCCTTGTGATATTAGGCCCAGATTGAAAGCCTTGTAGTTGTTGTAGGCTGACAGACCAAGGCAGTAGATGAGAGATGGACTCCACTCTGCAAATGGAGAAACCAGATAAACCCTGAGGGGCATATGGCTTGTCAAGGGCAACATCACAGATAAGAAGTAGCCTGTCTGAAAGGGCTGTGTCCTCAGAGCCCAGGCCCTGGCTGCACCGAGGCCTGCCAAAGCTGTGGGGTGAGTGGTGTGGGTGTCACTGTTCCTGCACACTGCCTAAGGGGGTAGGTGAACAGACAGAAACCCAGAGGTTCTCTTGGGGTGTTTTGTGTAAGGTCCCTCAGCAACAAACTCAGGAAATGACATCACTTCCTAGCAACAGAACCCAACAGAACACGGAATCCGGATCTCCAGGCCACAGAGCAGAGAGGAGCCCTCAGCCAATTCGTGGGTGGCCAGGATGTTTTGCTCTTTTCCCCTTCCCAGAGGCCGAGGCCTCGGGAGAGCTCACCGGCAGAGTGTGTGGGAACGCAGTTGGTGCTGCATCAGGACCACCCCCCACCCCCCAGAGGCCTCTTGCCCTTTGCCCAAAGGAACAGAAAGGTAACACGGCAGCTCCAGCCCGGGCCTGGTCCCATCTCCCATCGCACCTGGGTAACCCTGAGTCCATTCCCTGTGTGTGTGGATGGAGGTTTCCTGGAGTATCTCTGCCTCAAGGAAGCCCCTGCGGATGTGGCTCAAATGTCTGTGGGCTGGGTGTGTCCGCACCCCAGGGGAGAGCAGGCGGGGTGGATGGTGAGAGTCCAAGCGGCACAGGCTTCCCATGAATATCCCACAACCTCAAGGGTGTCTCCTTTGTCCAGGGTGGGTACCAGAGCAGACACATGTTTCTGCTAGCAGCAGAATTTCGAGCGGGCAGAAGCAGATGCCATAATGGTCAGGCCCAGCTCAGTAAACTCCAGGAAGTCTTGGCTGATGGTCAGTGTCACTTCAGAGATTCCCAGTCGATGTGGCCCATGAGGGTGGCGCCCCATTTACCTACCCGATGGAGGCATCAGACACCACCACCCTGCCCATGAGGCCCAGTGCAGGCTCCAGGTGAGCGTGCCCGTGAAGGGATCAGCCCAACTGGGAATGAAGAGGAAGTGGAGAAGGCCTGCTCCACAAATATCACCCGGGACACACCCCGGGGCCTAGTCTCAGGCTGCCATGGATCTCAGCATACCCGGCTCTGACCGTGAGGCCTAAGAACCCCTGCCGCTGAGGCAGCAGGAGGACCTGGAGCCCAGCACGACAGAGCATGAGGTGAGGAGGCTGGGGCTGTGCATATGAGTGTGTGGATGGGGGTTCTGAGCTACACAGGGAGGAGTCCCCGTGTGCTGGGTCTGGGCCTAGAACAAAGGCTGGCCTCACACCACCCATCTTTCACTCTGCAGTCGCAGTGCATCCTATGCTGGGTATTTGCGATTCTCTGGGAAGCTTTCTGTCCCCGTATACACACATCAAAATGCTGGCGATGGGGAAACTTCTCTTCTCTCACAGCTCTAGTACTGGCTGCTCATTACAACCAGACTCCACTTCCAAGTCCTGTCCCTACAGCAGTGGGTGCTACAGGTGCAGGACCCAGGGATCTACAGAGGGGAGATAGAGACCTGAGACTTCCTTTCCGAAAGACACTGAGCCAGCTGGGTACTGGCCAGCACACTGGACATATTGGACCTCTGTGCCTGCAGGACCCACAGCCACAGGCACTTAGGTCCTCTCCCCTCTGCAAGAACATCCACCTTCACCTGCACCGGTACCTACTCAGGCTTTGGCAGGAGAATCTGAGACAGGGGATGAGTCACCATCTCTGCAGGGAGAGCCTGCCCTGGCTCCAGCCCAAGACCCCAGATGCCCATGATGCCTGAGCCACCCCTGCAGGGAGAACGGGCCCCCACTCTGGACAGAGACCTGGAGCCCTTTCTGGAAACACCTCGTCCAGTGGTGTGGTTGGCTCTGCAGTCTCCATCACTGTCTGCTTCCCTTGGATGCCATCAACTCGCTCCCCACCCAGGACAGATGAGTGCCCTTCCCCTGAGCATATTTGCATCTTGTTTTTGTGGAGTTTTCTTGTGATGGTTTATATTTTTACTGCTTTATGTATTTTTTTCTGTTAAGTTTTTGTTAATACATTTTACTTTAATTGAAACAATTTGGGAATATTAAGGCCTTCACAGTGCTGTGTAGCCATCAACAGAGTCTACATTCGCACCTTCTCATTGTATCCCCCCACTTCCAAGCAAAGCCTGGATTCATGTCAAGCACTCCCAATTCCTCCCTCCCCCACCTAACAACATTTAGTGTTCTTCATTCTCCATTTCTTCCCATTCTTTGGATGTCCTCAATCAATGCCAATCACTGAAATGATTTTAAAAAATGGATTTTCTTTTCTGACAGAAAGGGAATGTTATAGGCTCTTAAACTTGTTAGACTCTTTGAATTCCCATGGTTTTTACAGTCCATGGAGTTATCTAGGCCAGAATACTGGAGTCGATATCTTTTCCATGCTGCAGGGGATTTTTCAGACTCTCCACATATTGGAAGACTAACTTAAGAATTATTGTTATTATTTCACTGGACAGAGTAGCCTTTGGGTAACCGAAAAGAGAGTGTACGTACTTTCAGGATGTCATCTGCAAAACGAAGCCCTTTCGGCAAATGTGATCAGAACCTCCAGTCAGGCATTGCTGTTGTAAATGTGACTTCTCAGCCAGAAGGGAGATGTGGAGCTCTTCCTGTTCCACAAACAAATTCACAGAAGAAGTCAAAGGAGAGAGCTGGAAAATGAACAACACCAACGACCAAAAAGCGTTCCTCATTGGACAAAGCTAGAGAAAACCCAACATCCTATGGCCAAAAAAACCCTCTTGGAAATGAATGTTCAGTAAGGAAGAGCAGAAACATTTGAGGGTGGACAGGCCATGACCATGGCCAGTGTAGTTTTGAGATGGTCTGAGCTCTCAGGTGAAGAAACATACCAGTGTAAATCCTTTGCAGACAGCAATGATGGTCATCACCGTGTAAGCGTTTAGTCTGGTGTCAACATGCCCTGGGTACTACACGAGGAAGCAGACCTGGGTCTCTTCCTCTACCCCACATCCAACCCTCAGGAAGGCAGCTGGCTCAGCCATGAACTGCGACCACCTCCAGGGTAGACTCCACCTTCTCTTCTCTATGCACCGTGAACCTGAGCACAGTGTTACTTCAGAAACCTCAAGAAACTCGCCCCATCCCCACTAGAGCCAGAAGCCTCCCCTGGCATCCAAACGCCTGTGGAATCACTTAGGCCCAAGCCCTAGTTCTGAACCCCTGGAGCCTCTTTCAGCCTCTACAGTGGGAATAACCAGGTCCTTTATACACAGATTCCCAGCTGTCAGATCTGACCTTTGGATTCACAGTCAGCTCTGTCCCTCCCATGGCAGCCAGGTGGGCCACCATGCAGGCAAAGGAGCACATGAATTGAGTTTCAAGGGAGGCATTGAAAAGACAGCATTGGATACAACACGTTGCAAACTGAGGGAGGGCCCCTATGCGTCTCAGAAAAGGCCTGTGGTGTGCAAGTGTGGAGGAGGGCTTCGATGGTGCAAAGGAAAGAGAGATTCTCAGGGCCAAAGGCTCTTGGCCTCTCCTTTAGCAGCTCCAGTGTTAGCCTGTGAACATTGGACAGCCAATATGGTCACATGAGCATGACTCTAATTTCCTCAGAAAGCAAGAGAAAGGGAGCAAGCTGTGGGAGGGCCCGGAGTGTGTGGTGGGTTGGATGAAGGGAGGTGCCATTCCTTTCTTCAGTGCAAACTGATTTTGTGATGCTCCTAGCTGCCAGACTGTAGTTACCAAGTCAGGTCACCGCAGCACCCAGTGTGGGCGGGGTGCCTTAGCCCCTGTCACATGGACAAGCTTCATCATGCGGATTCCCTGAGTTTTAACAGTAGGAACTGCGGGGTTTGTCTGGGTTACCCCCTTCTTAGAATCCCAGTTTTGTCCTTTAGACTAAGGACATCAATTGCTACCTTAGCAGGCTGCGACCTTAAACCTGTGAAGACTCATTAGGGTAATCCTACAATTAGAAGCTGCCCTTAGGAAATATTGGGCTTCCCTGATACCTCAGCTAGAGAAGTATCCTCCTGCATTGCAGGAGAGCCCATTTTGATTCCTGAGTTAGGAAATTCTGATCTACTGCAGAAGGGAAAGGCTACCAGCCCAATATACTTGGGCCTCTTTGTGGCTCAGCCGGTAAAGAATCCACTTGCCTGTGGAGACCTGAGTATGACCCCTGGGTTTGGAAGATCCCCTGGAGAAGGGAAAGGCTGCCCACTCCAGTATTCTTGCCTGCACAATTACATGGATCCTATAGTCTACCGGGTTGCAAAGAGTTGGACACGACTGAAGGACTTCTCCATTCACTTTCAAGAGAGATCCCCTGAATCCAGATTAGAATGGAGTCTCCCAATGCCATCTGGCATTTCTTCCCTGAAGCCAACCAAAATCCACACACTTGCATTTGCATGGTCTCCACTTAGCCCTCTGCACAGAAAACCCCGCATGGTTCCACAAGCTCACAGATAAGCAGGAGGACTCACAGGCAGATGTCTTCCCTCCAGTCTCAGGTGGAGCTTCAGGACCACAGCAAGAGCCAGTGCTCTCAAAACCTGGTCTTAGCAATGCCCTCATTCTCAAGCCAGTGCTTCTGCCCTGACGGGAGCCGAATGGTCACCAATCACCCCAGGCTGACCTCACGCTCCTCCCACTGCTGTAGACTGACCTCACCAGCCACCCCACCTTCCAGCAGAACCAGAGCTCCTCTTCCCCTTGATTGCAGGCTGAGTCCCGGCCCTAGGCCCCAATTGGTCATTGCCCAAGTCCTGAGCCCTTCACAGTAGCCAGGGAGGATGGAGCACACAGATTGGACAGATTCAGGTCATGTGACCATACTCTCCAGGACACCTGTGAGGGCCTCATCATATGTCAGGGGTGGAGAGAGTGCAATGCCCCAAGAGCAGGGCTGAGCATCAGGTCACTGTGTCCTTGTGCTCCGTGTCTTGGGACGAGCTTGCACAACGTCTCTGCACAGCACTTTGTTCTCTGCAGACAAAACATTCATGACACAACTCTTCCCTTCCCAAGCGTAGTTTCATGCAACACTATTCAAGGGAACAAGGCCTCCAGTTTGAAGGGAAGTTTGGAGATCCCCCTCCTAGCATCTAGGCTTCTTCTGTGTGTCATGGTAGAATAATTGATTCAGTGAAAAAATACCCACTAGCACCACCACATGCTGCTCTGTGTTTTCAGGATTCTTGCCAGTTCTGAGTAGAGGACATGATCTAGGGGCCCCTCCAATGGAGTTAATTTTGTCCAAGGAAGCCCTTGAGACACTGAATCCCTCAATCACGTTGCTGTACGCCTAAAAGTAAAAAATCTTTAAAAATGCATAATACCACGATTATAAAGTAAGGCATTCACTCATCCAAAATTGTTATAAAATGTGTCAAGTTTTCCTTTCAATTGTTGATTCTTCGCATGTATCTTAATTGCTATGGTGGTGTTTTGTTAGGCAGGGATCCAACTTACTTTCCCAGTGGGTGCAAAATAGCCCCAATGGGTGGCCTCCTCTCTTCCTTTACATGTTCAGTTCAGTTCAGTTCAGTTCAGTTCAGTTCAGTCGCTCAGTCGTGTCCAACTCTCTTCGACCACATAAATCGTAGCACGCCAGGCCTCCTTGTCCATCACCAATGCCCTGAGTCCACTCAAACTCATGTCCATCGAGTCAATGATGCCATCCAGCTATGTCATCCTCTGTCGTCCCCTTCTCCTCCTACCCCCAATCCCTCCTAGCATCAGAGTCTTTTCCAATGAATCAACTGTTCGCATAAGGTGGCCAAATTACTGGAGTTTCAGATTTAGCATCATTCCTTCCAAAGAAATCCCAGGCTGCCCTCCCTCAGAATGGGCTGGTTGGATCTCCTTGCAGTCCTAGGGACTCTCAAGAGTCTTCTCCAACACCACAGCTCCAAAACATCAATTCCTCGGCACTCAGCTTTCTTCACAGTCCAACTGTCACATCCATACGTGACAACTGCGAAAACCATAGCCTTGATTAGATGGAACGATTTTGGCAAAATAATTAATGTCTCTGCTTTTGAATATGCTATCTAAGTTGGTCATAACTTTTCTTCCAAGGAGTAAGCGTCTTTTAATTTCATGGCTGCAATCATCATCTGCAGTGATTTTGGAGTCACCTCAAAATAATGTCTGACACTGTTTCCACTATTCCCCATCTATTTGCCCTGACGTGATGGGACAGATACCACGATCTTAATTTTCTGTAAGTTGAGCTTGAAGCCAACGATTTCACTCTCATCTTTCACTTTCTTTCTGGGGACGTTTTACAAATAGCTGTGACAAGAAGAGAAGCAAAAAGCAAAGGAGAAAAGGAAAGTTATAAGTATCTGAATGCAGAGTTCCAAATAATAGCAAGAAGAAATAAGAAAGCCTTCTTCAGGGATCAATGCAAAGAAACAGAGGAAAACAACGGAATGGGAAAGCCCAGAGATCACTTTAAGAAAATTAGAGATACCAAGGGAACATTTCATGCAAAGATGGCCTCGATAAAGGACAGAAATGGTATGGACCTAACAGAAGCAGAAGATATTAAGAAGAGGTGGCAAGAATACACTGGAGAACTGTACAAAAAAAGATTTTCACGTTTCACGACCCAGATAATCATGATGATGTGATCACTAATCTAGAGCCAGACATCTTGGAATGTGAAGTCAAGTGGGCCTTAGAAAGCATCACTACGAACAAAGCTAGAGCAGGTGATGGAATTCCAGTTGAGCTGTTTCAAATCCTGAAAGATGAGGCTTTGAAAGTGCTGCACTCAATATGCCAGCAAATTTGGAAAACTCAGCAGTGGCCACAAGACTGGGAAAGGTCAGCTTTCATTCTGATTCCAAAGAAAGGCAGTGCCAAAGAATGCTCAAACTACTGCACAATTGCACTCATCTCACATGCTAGTAAAGTAATGCTCAAAATTCTCCAAGCCAGGCTTCAGCAATATGTGAACCGTGAACTCCCTGATGTTCAAGCTGGTTTTAGAAAAGGCAGAAGAACCAGAGATCAAATTGCCACCATCTGCTGAGTCATCAAAAAAGCAAGAGAATTCCAGAAAAACATCTGTTTCTGCTTTATTGACTATGCCAAAGCCTTTGACTGTGCAGATCACAATAAACTGTAGAAAATTCTGAAAGAGATGGGAATAGCAGACCACTTGACCTGCCTCTTGAGAAATCTTTATGCAGGTCAGGAAACAATAGTTAGAACTGGACATGGAACAACAGACTGGTTCCAAATAGAAAAAGGAGTACGTCAAGGCTGTATATTGTCACCCTGCTTATTTAACTTCTATGCAGAGTACATCTTGAGTAACGCTGGACTGGAAGAAACACAAGCTGGAGTCAAGACTGCCGGGAAAAATATCAGTAACCTCAGATATGCAGATGACACCACCCTTATGGCAGAAAGTGAAGAGGAGCTAAAAAGCCTCTTGATGAAAATGAAAGAGGAGAATGAAAAGGTTGGCTTAAAGTTCAACATTCAGAAATCGAAGATCATGGCATCTGGTCCCATCACTTCATGGGAAATAGATGGGGAAACAGTGGAAACAGTGTCAGACTTTATTTGTTTGGACTCCAAAATCACTGCAGATTGTGACTGCAGCCATGAAATTAAAAGATGCTTACTCCTTGGAAGAAAAGTTATGACCAACTTAGATAGCATATTCAAAAGCAGAGACATTACTTTGCCGACTAAGGTCCGTCTAGTCAAGGCTATGGTTTTTCCTGTGGTCATGTATGGATGGGAGAGTTGGACTGTGAAGAAGGCTGAGCACAGAATAATTGATGCTTTTGAACTGTGGTGTTGGAGAGGACTCTTGAGAGTCCCTTGGACTGCAAGTAGATCCAACCAGTCCATTCTGAAGGAGATCAGCCCTGGGATTTCATTGGAAGGAATGATGCTAAAGCTGAAGCTTCAGTACTTTGGCCTCCTCATGCGAAGTGTTGACTCATTGGAAAAGACTCTGATGCTGGGAGAGATTGAGGGCGGGAGGAGAAGGGGACGACCGAGGATGAGATTGCTGGATGGCATTAAGGACTCGATGGAAGTGTCTCAGTGAACTCCAGGAGATGGTAATGGACAGGGAGGCCTGGCGTTCTGTGATTCATGGGGTCGCAAAGAGTCGGACACGACTGAGCGACTGAACTGAATTGCCCTTTCACTTTTATCAAGAGGCTCTTTAGTTCCTCTTCACTTTCTACCATAGGGTGTTGTCATCTGCATATCTCAGGTTATTGATATTTCTCCTGGCAATCTTGATTCCAGCTTGTGCTTCTTCCAGCCCAGCCTTTCCATGACGTGTTCTGCATATAAGTTACAGAAGCAGGGGACAATATACAGCCTTGACTGTACTCCTTTTCCTATTTGGAATCAGTCTGTTGTCCCATGTCAAATTCTACCTTTTGCTTCATGACCTGCTTATAGGTTTCCTAAGAGGCAGGTCAGGTGGTCTGGTATTCCCATCTCTTGAACATTTTCCAACACTTCATTGTGATCCACACAGTCAAAGGCTCTGACATAGTCAGTAAAGCCAAAATAGATGTTTTTCTAGAACTCTCTTGCTTTGTCGACGATTCAGTGGATGTTGGCAATTTGATCTCTGGTTCCTCTGCGTTTTCTAAAACCAGCTTGAATATCTGGAAGTTCACGGTTCATGTTTTGCTGAAGCCTTGCTTGGAGAATTTTGACCATTACTTTACTAGTGTGTCAGAGGAGCGCAACTTGGCGGTAGTTTGAGCAATCTTTGGCCTTGGAAGGAAAACTGACCTTTTCCAGTCCTGAGGACACTGAGTTTTCCAATTTTGCTGGCATATCGAGTGCAGCACTTTCACAGCTTCATCTTTCAGGGGTTGAAATAGCTCTACTGGAAATCCATCACCTCCACTAATATTTTCATAGTGATGCTAAGGCCCACTTGACTTCACATTCCAGGATGTCTGGTAATAGGTGAGTGATCACACCATCGTGATTATCTGGGTTGTTAAGATCTTTCTGGTACAGTTCTGTGAATACTTGCAACTTCTTCTTAATATTCTGCTTCTTAGGTCCATACCATTTCTGTCTTTATCGAGCCCATCTTTGCATGAAATTATTCCTTGGTATCTCTAATTTTCTTGACAAGATCTCTAGCCTTTTCCACTCTGTTGCTTTCCTCTATTTCTTTGCATTGTTTGCTCCTGAAGGCTTTCTTCTCTCTCCTTACTATTCTTTGGAATGATGCATTCAGATGCTTATAGCTTTCCTTTTCTCCTTTGCTTTTCTCTTCTCTTCTATTCACAGCTATTTGTAAGGCCTCCTCAGACAGCCATTTTGCTTTTTTGCGTTTAGTTTTCTTTGGGATGGTCTTGATCCCTGTTCCTGTACAATGTCACGAACCTCTGTCCATAGGTAATCAGGCACTCTATCAGATCTAATCCTTTAAATCTATTTCTCACTTCCACTGTATAATCATCAGGGATTTGATTTAGGTCATACCTGAATTGTCTAGTAGTTTTTCCTACTTTCTTCCATTTAAGTCTAGCAATTAGATTTTCAAATTAGATTGCTACATTAAATTTAGCAATTAGAACTTCATGATCTGAGCCAGTCAGCTCCCCATCTGTTTTTGCACACTGTATGGAGCTTCTCCACCTTTGGCTGCAAAGAATATACTTAGTCTGATTTCAGTGCTGACCATCTGATGATGTCCATGTGTAGAGTCTTCTCTTGTGTTGTTGGAAGAGGGTGTTTGCTATGACCAGTGTGTTCTCTTGGCAAAATTCTGTTATTTGCCCTCCTTCATTCCGTATTCCAAGGTCAAATTTGCCTAATATTCCAGGTGTTTCTTGACCTCCTACTTTTGCATTCCAGTCCCCTAGAATGAAAAGAACAACTTTTGGGGGTGTTAGTTCGAAAAGTTCTTGAAAGTCTTCATAGAACCGTTCAACGTCAACTTCTTCAGCATTACTGGTTGAGGCATAGGCTTGGATTACCTGATATTGAATGGTTTGCCTTGGAAAAGAACAGAGATCGTTCTGACGTTTTTGAGAGGGCATCCAAGTACTGCCCTTCAGATTCTTTTGCTGACCATGATGGCTATTCCATTTCTTATAAGGGATTCCTGCCCTCAGTAGTAGATACAATGTTCATCTGAGCTAATTCACCCATCCCAGTCAATATGAGTTCGCTGATTCCTAGAGTGTCAATGTTCACTCTTGCCATCACCTGTTTGAACACTTCCACGTTGCCTTGATTCCTGAACCTAACATTCCAGGTTCCTATGCAGTATTGCTCTTTACAACATCGGATCTTGCTTGTTTCACCAGTCACATCCACAGCTGGGTATTGTGTTTTCTTTGGCTCCATCCCTTCAGTCTTTCTGGAGTTTTTTCTCCACTGATCTCCAGTAGCATATTGGGCCCTTACCAACCTAGGAGTTCCTCTTTCAGTGTCCTCTCATTTTGCCTTTTCATACTGATCATGGGGTTCTCAAGCCAAGAATACTGAAGTGGATTGCCATTCCCTTCTCCAGTGGACCACATTCTGTCAGCCCTCTCCATCATGACCCGTCCGCCTTGGGTGGCCCCTCAAGGCATGGCCTAGTTTCACTGAGCTAGAAGAGGCTGTGGTCCATGTGATCAGATTGGCTAGTTGTCTGTGGTTATGGTCTCAGTGTGTCTGCCCTCTGATACTGTCTCCCAACACCTGCCGTCTTACTTGGGTTTCTCTTACCTTGGTTGTGGGGTATCTATTCATGGCTGCTCAAGCAAAGCGCAGCCACTGCTCCTTACTTTAAACGACGGGGATGTCATCAGGCCCGCCCCTCCTGACCTAGAACATCCGGTAGCTCCTCTCAGCCCTCCTGCAGCCACACACAACCTTTAGTGGTGTAGAAACTACAAATCTGTGTTCCAACCACAAGTAAAGTGCAGTCGCTAAGTCGTGTCTGACTCTTTGTGACTCCATGGACTTTAGCCCACCAGGCTCCTCCATCCATGGAATTTTCTAGGCAAGAGTACTGGAGTGGGTTGCCATTTCCTTCTCCAGGGGATCTTCCCATTCCAGGGATCAAACCAGGGCCCCACATTGCGGGCAGACGCTTTACCATCTGAGCCACCATTGATCAAGCTTTCACAAATAAAAAAGATAGTAAACTGAACATGAGATGACTTGCAAGTCATGTATCTAATAAGCGGTTCCAATGTAAAATACACTAAGAACAAACAGCACTCAAGTCTCCAAGAGAAAACGCACCACCTTTGTCCCATCCCGCAACACCAACTCCAACCTAAACACTTGATCTCACTCTAACCAATCCCTAAAGCTTAACCCTAAGCTAACAATATCCATGTGCATTCAAAGGCATCCATCCATCCGCAGGAGAGATAGAGTGGAAGAGAAAAAGGAAGACAGAGACTGAATTTCGAAAGGAAAAGAAAGACATGTCTCGAGAGAGACAGTCAACCAAAGAGAGGAAATGAGTAGATTTTACAGACCTGTTCATAAATCTATCTGGAAGTTGAAAGCAATGACAGTGCCCATCCACCGCAGAAGTGGGAAAATGAGCCAAGCTTATGAGAGTAAAGGAGAAGAATACAGGGAGCCATTATAGGCTCAGCCACCCACAGAAGCCGCGATGGGGCACTTGATCCAGAATCTCAATGGAAAAAAGAGGACCAGAAAGTTAGGTCCTCTTTTAAATAAGAGAAGGTGACCTTCCAGTCTTCCTTTCAGTCCTCCTTTGGGGAGGGGGGAGGACTGGGTCCCAAAATAGGCAAGAAGGGGAGTGCCTTTTCTGACATCCCAGAGCCCATCCAGGCCTGTTTCTGCCCCATTCTGTGCTAGGTCAGCCATGTATTGCATCTTGCCTTTGGAAATTCCCAGGGCACAAGCTCCATGTGATACCAGCTCCAGGTTGAAAGGCATTTAGGTGTTTTAGGCTGACAGACCAAGGCAGTAGATGAGAGACGGACCTCACTCGCAGATGGAGAGACTAGGGAAACCCTGAGGGGCATATGGCTTGTCAAGGGCCACATCACAGATGAGAAGAAGGAGCCTGTCTGAAAGAGCGTTATCCTCAGAGCTCAGTCCCTGGATGCACCCAGGCCTGCCAAAGCTGTGGGATGAGCAGTGTGTGTGTCACTGTGCCTGCACATGGCCTAAGGGGATGGGTGAACAGACAGAAACCCAGAGGTTCACTTGGGGAGCTTTGTGTAAAGGACCTCAGCAACGAGCCCAGGAAATGACGTCACTTCCTGGCAACAGAACCCAACAGAACTCGGAAACTGGATCTCCAGGCCTCACAGTGAAGAGGAGCCCCCAGTCACTTCACAGGCAGCCAGGATGTTTTGCTGTTTGCCCCTTTTCAGAGGCCGGGGCCTCGGTAGAGCTCATCGACACAGTGTGTGGCAACGCAGTCGGTGCTGCCTCAGGACCCCCCCGAGAGGCCTCTTGCCCTTTGCCCGAAGGAAAAGAAAGGTAACACTGGAGCTCCAGCCCGGGCCAGGTCCCCTCTCCCATCCCACCCGAGTAACCCTGAGTCCTTTCCCTGAGTGTGTGGATGGGGTTTCCTGGGGGTAACTCTGGGTCAAGCATGCCCCTGCAGATGTGGCTCAGAAGTCTGTGGGCTGGGTGTGTCCACATCCCAGGGCCGAGCAGGCTGAGTGGTATGGGGAGAGTCCAGGCAGCACCGGCTGCCCAGGAAGACCCCATGCACTCAAGGGCATCTCCTTCGTCCAGGGTGGGTGCCTGAGCAAACACATCTTTTTGCTAGCAGCAGAATTTCGAGCGTGCAGAAACAGCCGCCATACTGGACAGGCCCAGCTCAGTAAACTCCAGGCAGGGTTGGCTGATGGTCAGTGTCATGTCAGAGCTTCCCAGTCGATGTGGCCGATGAGGGGGGTAACCCGTTCACCTCCCCAAGGGAGGCGTCGTATCCCCACCCCCTACCCCTGAGGCCCAGTGCAGACTCAGCCACCCACAGAAGCTGAGATGGGACACTTGAACCATAACCTAAATGGAAAAAGAGGACAAAAAATGGATCCTCTTTTAATTAAGAGAAGGTGACCTTTCAGTCTCCCTTTCAATCCTCCATTGGATGGGAGCCGGGTCCCCAAATAGGCAGGATGGGGAGTGCAGTCGAGTTGCCATAAGGATCTGTGGCTTTCTTTCGAGGTGCCACAGGGCAGTCACACCTGTCATCATGTTTCGAGTCTATACTCGGAGTGACAACTCGGAGTCGAGTCAGTGCTGGGGAATCAGGTTTCTGTGTAGTGGACTGGGACATTGGGTTCTTTTTTAATTTTGGCATGACCCCTGGAGTTCCTCTCGAGTTTCAATTGAGACTGCCTCCTCTTGAGTTGTGACAGAACACCAGGATTCCTTTCCCGATGAAGCAGGGAAATGGACCCTCATCTCGAGATGAGGAGGGAAAAACTGGGTTCTTCTTGAGTTCTGGCGGGACACTCGGTGTTCCTCTCAAGTGGGGACTGGTATGTCAGGGAACTTCTTGAGTTGCATCAAGAGTGTCAAGGAGCCTTTCGAGGCTCAAGAGGGAAGGTGGGATTTCTCTCGAGATGCCACAGTGGAAAAGGGCCTCATCTCGCGATGAGGGGAGAATTTCCTGGTTTTTCTCAAGTTACAGCAGGAAACTTGGGATTCCTCCCGAATTACGACGGGGACCTCAGGGACCCGCTCATGTTGCCTCAGGAAAGTCCACTCTCCATGTGAGTTGCGAGGGGCCTCTTGGGATTCCTCTCCCGTCAGTGCCGGGGCTGAGGTCCTCATCTAAAGTTGAGGCCGGAATCTCAGGTTTCCTCTCCAGTGCTGACTAGAACCTCAGTGTTCCTATGGAGTTTCCACAGGGGAGTCAGTCTTTGTCTCGTGTGGAGACATGCACATCTGCTTTCCTCTCGAGCTGAAAAAGTTGTGTCAGGCTTCTTGTCGACTTCACACAGGGATAGGTGGCTTTCACTCGAGACGTCACAGGGCTGTCACAACTGCCATCGTGTTTTGAGGTGATACTCGGGGTGACAGTCGAGTTAGTGCAGGGGAATCAGACGTATCTGGAGCGGATTGGGACATCTGGGTCTTCTGGATTGTGGCATGAACCCTGGAGTTTCTCTCCAGTCTCACATTGAGTCCGCCTCCTCCTCAGGTGTCACGGGAAAGCCAGTATACCTTTCCCATTAAAGCAGGAAAATGGACCTTCATCTCAAGATGACGAGGGAAAAACGGGGCTCTTCTTGAGTTGTGGTGGGACCCTCGGTGTTCCTCTTGAGTGAGACGGGAATGTCTGAAACCTTCTTGAGTTGCATCAAGGGTGTCAAGGACAATTTCAAGGCTCACGAAGAAAGGTGGGATTTCTATCAAGACCCTCGGTGTTCCTCTCGAGTGGAGGCGAGTATGTCGGGGAACTTCTTGAGTGGCAGCAAGGGTGTGAAGGACCCTTTCGAAGTTCAAGAGGGAAGGGGAGATTTGCCTCGAGACGCCTCAGCCGAGAAGG
>NW_024080543.1:1363701-1379331 GCF_014754425.2 Oryx dammah
CCGTTTCCTCCTCATAGCTCGAGAGGAGGGTTCCTTTCCCTGCTTCTTCGGGAAAGGATTCCTGGGTTTCCTGTCGCATATCGGAGTAGGCGCATTACACAGGAATGTCAATAGTAACACCAGGGATCGTGCCACCTTTCCCAATGTGCACAAAATGTCTCAGTCCACTCTGGATGAAACTTATTTCCCAGAACTTCCTCCACATGCACGCCGAGGATGGACTCACACCACAGTGGCACAAGTGAGGGCCCTGTCGGGAAGCCTCGTGGAAAAGCCTCCAAAGAATGCCACAGATCCCATTATCAAGGCACCGGGAAGCCTGCCACGGCTGCTTCAACTCGTGAGGAAAGTGGACATGCATGTCCCCACTCGAGACGAGGACTGACTCCCCAGTGGAACCTGCAGAAATACCCCAAGTTTCATGTCAGCACTGGAGAGCATTCCTCAGGTTCCGTCATAGACTCCACACGAGATCTTAGGCCACGGCACTGACTGCAGAGGAATCCCGACAGGCTCCTCGCAAGTCGCATGGAGACTGGCCTTTCCTGAGGCCACAAGGGAGGGTCCCAGAGGTCCCCGTCGTAACTCGAGAAGGTCCCGCCGCAACTCGAGGAAATCCAGGAGGTTCTCCCCTCCAGGCGAGATGAGGCCCTTCTCGGCTGAGGCGTCTCGAGGCAAATCTCCCCTTCCCTCTTGAACTTCGAAAGGATCCTTCACACCCTTGCTGCCACTCAAGAAGTTCCCCGACATACTCGCCTCCACTCGAGAGGAACACCGAGGGTCTTGATAGAAATCCCACCTTTCTTCCTGAGCCTTGAAATTGTCCTTGACACCCTTGATGCAACTCAAGAAGGTTTCAGACATTCCCGTCTCACTCAAGAGGAACACCGAGGGTCCCACCACCACTCAAGAAGAGCCCCGTTTTTCCCTCGTCATCTTGAGATGAAGGTCCATTTTCCTGCTTTAATGGGAAAGGTATACTGGCTTTCCCGTGACACCTGAGGAGGAGGCGGACTCAATGTGAGACTGGAGAGAAACTCCAGGGTTCATGCCACAATCCAGAAGACCCAGATGTCCCAATCTGCTCCAGATACATCTGATTCCCCTGCACTAACTCGACTGTCACCCCGAGTATCACCTCAAAACACGATGGCAGTTGTGACAGCCCTGTGACGTCTCGAGTGAAAGCCACCTATCCCTGTGTCAAGTCGACAAGAAGCCTGACACAACTTTTTCAGCTCGAGAGGAAAGCAGATGTGCATGTCTCCACACGAGACAAAGACTGACTCCCCTGTGGAAACTCCATAGGAACACTGAGGTTCTAGTCAGCACTGGAGAGGAAACCTGAGATTCCGGCCTCAACTTTAGATGAGGACCTCAGCCCCGGCACTGACGGGAGAGGAATCCCAAGAGGCCCCTCGCAACTCACATGGAGAGTGGACTTTCCTGAGGCAACATGAGCGGGTCCCTGAGGTCCCCGTCGTAATTCGGGAGGAATCCCAAGTTTCCTGCTGTAACTTGAGAAAAACCAGGAAATTCTCCCCTCATCGCGAGATGAGGCCCTTTTCCACTGTGGCATCTCGAGAGAAATCCCACCTTCCCTCTTGAGCCTCGAAAGGCTCCTTGACACTCTTGATGCAACTCAAGAAGTTCCCTGACATACCAGTCCCCACTTGAGAGGAACACCGAGTGTCCCGCCAGAACTCAAGAAGAACCCAGTTTTTCCCTCCTCATCTCGAGATGAGGGTCCATTTCCCTGCTTCATCGGGAAAGGAATCCTGGTGTTCTGTCACAACTCAAGAGGAGGCAGTCTCAATTGAAACTCGAGAGGAACTCCAGGGGTCATGCCAAAATTAAAAAAGAACCCAATGTCCCAGTCCACTACAGAGAAACCTGATTCCCCAGCACTGACTCGACTGTCACTCCGAGTATAGACTCGAAACATGATGACAGGTGTGACTGCCCTGTGGCACCTCGAAAGAAAGCCACAGATCCTTATGGCAACTCGACTGCACTCCCCATCCTGCCTATTTTGGGACCCAGCTCCCATCCAATGGAGGATTGAAAGGGAGATTGAAAGGTCACCTTCTCTTAATTAAAAGAGGATCCATTTTTTTGTCCTCTTTTTCCATTTAGGTTATGGTTCAAGTGTCCCATCTCAGCTTCTGTGGGTGGCTGAGTCTGCACTGGGCCTCAGGGGTAGGGGGTGGGGATACGACGCCTCCCTTGGGGAGGTGAACGGGGTACCCCCCTCATCGGCCACATCGACTGGGAAGCTCTGACATGACACTGACCATCAGCCAACCCTGCCTGGAGTTTACTGAGCTGGGCCTGTCCAGTATGGCGGCTGTTTCTGCACGCTCGAAATTCTGCTGCTAGCAAAAAGATGTGTTTGCTCAGGCACCCACCCTGGACGAAGGAGATGCCCTTGAGTGCATGGGGTCTTCCTGGGCAGCCGGTGCTGCCTGGACTCTCCCCATACCACTCAGCCTGCTCGGCCCTGGGATGTGGACACACCCAGCCCACAGACTTCTGAGCCACATCTGCAGGGGCATGCTTGACCCAGAGTTACCCCCAGGAAACCCCATCCACACACTCAGGGAAAGGACTCAGGGTTACTCGGGTGGGATGGGAGAGGGGACCTGGCCCGGGCTGGAGCTCCAGTGTTACCTTTCTTTTCCTTCGGGCAAAGGGCAAGAGGCCTCTCGGGGGGGTCCTGAGGCAGCACCGACTGCGTTGCCACACACTGTGTCAATGAGCTCTACCGAGGCCCCGGCCTCTGAAAAGGGGCAAACAGCAAAACATCCTGGCTGCCTGTGAAGTGGCTGGGGGCTCCTCTTCACTGTGAGGCCTGGAGATCCAGTTTCCGAGTTCTGTTGGGTTCTGTTGCCAGGAAGTGACGTCATTTCCTGGGCTCGTTGCTGAGGTCCTTTACACAAAGCTCCCCAAGTGAACCTCTGGGTTTCTGTCTGTTCACCCATCCCCTTAGGCCATGTGCAGGCACAGTGACACACACACTGCTCATCCCACAGCTTTGGCAGGCCTGGGTGCATCCAGGGACTGAGCTCTGAGGACAACGCTCTTTCAGACAGGCTCCTTCTTCTCATCTGTGATGTGGCCCTTGACAAGCCATATGCCCCTCAGGGTTTCCCTAGTCTCTCCATCTGTGAGTGAGGTCCGTCTCTCATCTACTGCCTTGGTCTGTCAGCCTAAAACACCTAAATGCCTTTCAACCTGGGGCTGGTATCACATGGAGCTTGTGCCCTGGGAATTTCCAAAGGCAAGATGCAATACATGGCTGACCTAGCACAGAATGGGGCAGAAACAGGCCTGGATGGGCTCTGGGATGTCAGAAAAGGCACTCTCCTTCTTGCCTATTTTGGGACCCAGTCCTCCCCCCTCCCCAAAGGAGGACTGAAAGGAAGACTGGAAGGTCACCTTCTCTTATTTAAAAGAGGACCTAACTTTCTGGTCCTCTTTTTTCCATTGAGATTCTGGATTAAGTGCCCCATCGCGGCTTCTGTGGGTGGCTGAGCCTATAATGGCTCCCTGTATTCTTCTCCTTTACTCTCATAAGCTTGGCTCATTTTCCCACTTCTGCGGTGGATGGGCACTGTCATTGCTTTCAACTTCCAGATAGATTTATGAACAGGTCTGTAAAATCTACTCATTTCCTCTCTTTGGTTGACTGTCTCTCTCGAGACATGTCTTTCTTTTCCTTTCGAAATTCAGTCTCTGTCTTCCTTTTTCTCTTTCACTCTATCTCTCCTGCGGATGGATGGATGCCTTTAAATGCACATGGATATTGTTAGCTTAGGGTTAAGCTTTAGGGATTGGTTAGAGTGAGATCAAGTGTTTAGGTTGGAGTTGGTGTTGCGGGATGGGACAAAGGTGGTGCGTTTTCTCTTGGAGACTTGAGTGCTGTTTGTTCTTAGTGTATTTTACATTGGAACCGCTTATTAGATACATGACTTGCAAGTCATCTCATGTTCAGTTTACTATCTTTTTTATTTGTGAAAGCTTGATCCATGGTGGCTCAGATGGTAAAGCGTCTGCCCGCAATGTGGGGCCCTGGTTTGATCCCTGGAATGGGAAGATCCCCTGGAGAAGGAAATGGCAACCCACTCCAGTACTCTTGCCTAGAAAATTCCATGGATGGAGGAGCCTGGTGGGCTAAAGTCCATGGAGTCACAAAGAGTCAGACACGACTTAGCGACTGCACTTTACTTGTGGTTGGAACACAGATTTGTAGTTTATACACCACTAAAGGTTGTGTGTGGCTGCAGGAGGGCTGAGAGGAGCTACCGGATGTTCTATGTCAGGAGGGGAGGGCCTGATGACATCCCCGTCGTTTAAAGTAAGGAGCAGTGGCTGCGCTTTGCTTGAGCAGCCATGAATAGATACCCCACGACCAAGGTAAGAGAAACCCAAGTAAGACGGCAGGTGTTGGGAGACAGTATCAGAGGGCAGACACACTGAGACCATAACCACAGACAACTAGCCAATCTGATCACATGGACCACAGCCTCTTCTAGCTCAGTGAAACTAGGCCATGCCTTGAGGGGCCACCCAAGGCGGACGGGTCATGATGGAGAGGGCTGACAGAATGTGGTCCACTGGAGAACGGAATGGCAATCCACTTCAGTATTCTTGGCTTGAGAATCCCATGATCAGTATGAAAAGGCAAAATGAGAGGACACTGAAAGAGGAACTCCTAGGTTGGTAAGGGCCCAATATGCTACTGGAGATCAGTGGAGAAAAAACTCCAGAAAGACTGAAGGGATGGAGCCAAAGAAAACACAATACCCAGCTGTGGATGTGACTGGTGAAACAAGCAAGATCCGATGTTGTAAAGAGCAATACTGCATAGGAACCTGGAATGTTAGGTTCAGGAATCAAGGCAACGTGGAAGTGTTCAAACAGGTGATGGCAAGAGTGAACATTGACACTCTAGGAATCAGCGAACTCATATTGACTGGGATGGGTGAATTAGCTCAGATGAACATTGTATCTACTACTGAGGGCAGGAATCCCTTATAAGAAATGGAATAGCCATCATGGTCAGCAAAAGAATCTGAAGGGCAGTACTTGGATGCCCTCTCAAAAACGTCAGAACGATCTCTGTTCTTTTCCAAGGCAAACCATTCAATATCAGGTAATCCAAGCCTATGCCCCAACCAGTAATGCTGAAGAAGTTGACGTTGAACGGTTCTATGAAGGCTTTCAAGAACTTTTCGAACTAACACCCCAAAAAGTTGTTATTTTCATTCTAGGGGACTGGAATGCAAAAGTAGGAAGTCAAGAAAAACCTGGAATATTAGGCAAATTTGACCTTGGAATACGGAATGAAGGAGGGCAAATAACAGAAGTTTGCCAAGAGAACACACTGGTCATAGCAAACACCCTCTTCCAACAACACAAGAGAAGACTCTACACATGGACATCATCAGATGGTCAGCACTGAAATCAGACTAAGTATATTCTTTGCAGCCAAAGGTGGAGAAGCTCCATACAGTGTGCAAAAACAGATGGGGAGCTGACTGGCTCAGATCATGAAGTTCTAATTGCTAAATTTAATGTAGCAATCTAATTTGAAAATCTAATTGCTAGACTTAAATGGAAGAAAGTAGGAAAAACTACTAGACAATTCAGGTATGACCTAAATCAAATCCCTGATGATTATACAGTGGAAGTGAGAAATAGATTTAAAGGATTAGATCTGATAGAGTGCCTGATTACCGATGGACAGAGGTTCGTGACATTGTACAGGAACAGGGATCAAGACCATCCCAAATAAAACTAAACGCAAAAAAGGAAAATGGCTGTCTGAGGAGGCCTTACAAATAGCTGTGAATAGAAGAGAAGAGAAAAGCAAAGGAGAAAAAGAAAGCTATAAGCATCTGAATGCATCATTCCAAAGAATAGTAAGGAGAGAGAAGAAAGCCTTCAGGAGCAAACAATGCAAAGAAATAGAGGAAAGCAACAGAGTGGAAAAGGCTAGAGATCTTGTCAAGAAAATTAGAGATACCAAGGAATAATTTCATGCAAAGATGGGCTCGATAAAGACAGAAATGGTATGGACCTAAGAAGCAGAATATTAAGAAGAAGTTGCAAGTATTCACAGAACTGTACCAGAAAGATCTTAACAACCCAGATAATCACGATGGTGTGATCACTCACCTATTACCAGACATCCTGGAATGTGAAGTCAAGTGGGCCTTAGCATCACTATGAATATATTAGTGGAGGTGATGGATTTCCAGTAGAGCTATTTCAACCCCTGAAAGATGAAGCTGTGAAAGTGCTGCACTCGATATGCCAGCAAAATTGGAAAACTCAGTGTCCTCAGGACTGGAAAAGGTCAGTTTTCCTTCCAAGGCCAAAGATTGCTCAAACTACCGCCAAGTTGCGCTCCTCTGACACACTAGTAAAGTAATGGTCAAAATTCTCCAAGCAAGGCTTCAGCAAAACATGAACCGTGAACTTCCAGATATTCAAGCTGGTTTTAGAAAACGCAGAGGAACCAGAGATCAAATTGCCAACATCCACTGAATCGTCGACAAAGCAAGAGAGTTCTAGAAAAACATCTATTTTGGCTTTACTGACTATGTCAGAGCCTTTGACTGTGTGGATCACAATGAAGTGTTGGAAAATGTTCAAGAGATGGGAATACCAGACCACCTGACCTGCCTCTTAGGAAACCTATAAGCAGGTCATGAAGCAAAAGGTAGAATTTGACATGGGACAACAGACTGATTCCAAATAGGAAAAGGAGTACAGTCAAGGCTGTATATTGTCCCCTGCTTCTGTAACTTATATGCAGAACACGTCATGAAAAGGCTGGTCTGGAAGAAGCACAAGCTGGAATCAAGTTTGCCAGGAGAAATATCAATAACCTGAGATATGCAGATGACAACACCCTATGGTAGAAAGTGAAGAGGAACTAAAGAGCCTCTTGATAAAAGTGAAAGGGCAATTCAGTTCAGTCGCTCAGTCGTGTCCGACTCTTTGCGACCCCATGAATCACAGAACGCCAGGCCTCCCTGTCCATTACCATCTCCCGGAGTTCACTGAGACACTTCCATCGAGTCCTTAATGCCATCCAGCAATCTCATCCTCGGTCGTCCCCTTCTCCTCCCGCCCTCAATCTCTCCCAGCATCAGAGTCTTTTCCAATGAGTCAACACTTCGCATGAGGAGGCCAAAGTACTGAAGCTTCAGCTTTAGCATCATTCCTTCCAATGAAATCCCAGGGCTGATCTCCTTCAGAATGGACTGGTTGGATCTACTTGCAGTCCAAGGGACTCTCAAGAGTCCTCTCCAACACCACAGTTCAAAAGCATCAATTATTCTGTGCTCAGCCTTCTTCACAGTCCAACTCTCCCATCCATACATGACCACAGGAAAAACCATAGCCTTGACTAGACGGACCTTAGTCGGCAAAGTAATGTCTCTGCTTTTGAATATGCTATCTAAGTTGGTCATAACTTTTCTTCCAAGGAGTAAGCATCTTTTAATTTCATGGCTGCAGTCACAATCTGCAGTGATTTTGGAGTCCAAACAAATAAAGTCTGACACTGTTTCCACTGTTTCCCCATCTATTTCCCATGAAGTGATGGGACCAGATGCCATGATCTTCGATTTCTGAATGTTGAACTTTAAGCCAACCTTTTCATTCTCCTCTTTCATTTTCATCAAGAGGCTTTTTAGCTCCTCTTCACTTTCTGCCATAAGGGTGGTGTCATCTGCATATCTGAGGTTACTGATATTTTTCCCGGCAGTCTTGACTCCAGCTTGTGTTTCTTCCAGTCCAGCGTTTCTCAAGATGTACTCTGCATAGAAGTTAAATAAGCAGGGTGACAATATACAGCCTTGACGTACTCCTTTTTCTATTTGGAAGCAGTCTGTTGTTCCATGTCCAGTTCTAACTATTGTTTCCTGACCTGCATAAAGATTTCTCAAGAGGCAGGTCAAGTGGTCTGCTATTCCCATCTCTTTCAGAATTTTCTACAGTTTATTGTGATCTGCACAGTCAAAGGCTTTGGCATAGTCAATAAAGCAGAAACAGATATTTTTCTGGAATTCTCTTGCTTTTTTGATGACTCAGCAGATGGTGGCAATTTGATCTCTGGTTCTTCTGCCTTTTCTAAAACCAGCTTGAACATCAGGGAGTTCACGGTTCACATATTGCTGAAGCCTGGCTTGGAGAATTTTGAGCATTACTTTACTAGCATGTGAGATGAGTGCAATTGTGCAGTAGTTTGAGCATTCTTTGGCATTGCCTTTCTTTGGAATCGGAATGAAAGCTGACCTTTCCCAGTCTTGTGGCCACTGCTGAGTTTTCCAAATTTGCTGGCATATTGAGTGCAGCACTTTCAAAGCCTCATCTTTCAGGATTTGAAACAGCTCAACTGGAATTCCATCACCTGCTCTAGCTTTGTTCGTAGTGATGCTTTCTAAGGCCCACTTGACTTCACATTCCAAGATGTCTGGCTCTAGATTAGTGATCACATCATCATGATTATCTGGGTCGTGAAACGTGAAAATCTTTTTTTGTACAGTTCTCCAGTGTATTCTTGCCACCTCTTCTTAATATCTTCTGCTTCTGTTAGGTCCATACCATTTCTGTCCTTTATCGAGGCCATCTTTGCATGAAATGTTCCCTTGGTATCTCTAATTTTCTTAAAGTGATCTCTGGTCTTTCCCATTCTGTTGTTTTCCTCTGTTTCTTTGCATTGATCCCTGAAGAAGGCTTTCTTATTTCTTCTTGCTATTATTTGGAACTCTGCATTCAGATACTTATAACTTTCCTTTTCTCCTTTGCTTTTTGCTTCTCTTCTTGTCACAGCTATTTGTGAAACGTCCCCAGAAAGAAAGTGAAAGATGAGAGTGAAATCGTTGGCTTCAAGCTCAACTTACAGAAAATTAAGATCGTGGTATCTGTCCCATCACGTCAGGGCAAATAGATGGGGAATAGTGGAAACAGTGTCAGACATTATTTTGAGGTGACTCCAAAATCACTGCAGATGATGATTGCAGCCATGAAATTAAAAGACGCTTACTCCTTGGAAGAAAAGTTATGACCAACTTAGATAGCATATTCAAAAGCAGAGACATTAATTATTTTGCCAAAATCATTCCATCTAATCAAGGCTATGGTTTTCGCAGTTGTCATGTATGGATGTGACAGTTGGACTGTGAAGAAAGCTGAGTGCCGAGGAATTCATGTTTTGGAGCTGTGGTGTTGGAGAAGACTCTTGAGAGTCCCTAGGACTGCAAGGAGATCCAACCAGCCCATTCTGAGGGAGGGCAGCCTGGGATTTCTTTGGAAGGAATGATGCTAAATCTGAAACTCCAGTAATTTGGCCACCTTATGCGAATAGTTGATTCATTGGAAAAGACTCTGATGCTAGGAGGGATTGGGGGTAGGAGGAGAAGGGGACGACAGAGGATGACATAGCTGGATGGCATCATTGACTCGATGGACATGAGTTTGAGTGGACTCAGGGCATTGGTGATGGACAAGGAGGCCTGGCGTGCTACGGTTTATGTGGTCGAAGAGAGTTGGACACGACTGAGCGACTGAACTGAACTGAACTGAACTGAACTGAACATGTAAAGGAAGAGAGGAGGCCACCCATTGGGGCTATTTTGCACCCACTGGGAAAGTAAGTTGGATCCCTGCCTAACAAAACACCACCATAGCAATTAAGATACATGCGAAGAATCAACAATTGAAAGGAAAACTTGACACATTTTATAACAATTTTGGATGAGTGAATGCCTTACTTTATAATCGTGGTATTATGCATTTTTAAAGATTTTTTACTTTTAGGCGTACAGCAACGTGATTGAGGGATTCAGTGTCTCAAGGGCTTCCTTGGACAAAATTAACTCCATTGGAGGGGCCCCTAGATCATGTCCTCTACTCAGAACTGGCAAGAATCCTGAAAACACAGAGCAGCATGTGGTGGTGCTAGTGGGTATTTTTTCACTGAATCAATTATTCTACCATGACACACAGAAGAAGCCTAGATGCTAGGAGGGGGATCTCCAAACTTCCCTTCAAACTGGAGGCCTTGTTCCCTTGAATAGTGTTGCATGAAACTACGCTTGGGAAGGGAAGAGTTGTGTCATGAATGTTTTGACTGCAGAGAACAAAGTGCTGTGCAGAGACGTTGTGCAAGCTCGTCCCAAGACACGGAGCACAAGGACACAGTGACCTGATGCTCAGCCCTGCTCTTGGGGCATTGCACTCTCTCCACCCCTGACATATGATGAGGCCCTCACAGGTGTCCTGGAGAGTATGGTCACATGACCTGAATCTGTCCAATCTGTGTGCTCCATCCTCCCTGGCTACTGTGAAGGGCTCAGGACTTGGGCAATGACCAATTGGGGCCTAGGGCCGGGACTCAGCCTGCAATCAAGGGGAAGAGGAGCTCTGGTTCTGCTGGAAGGTGGGGTGGCTGGTGAGGTCAGTCTACAGCAGTGGGAGGAGCGTGAGGTCAGCCTGGGGTGATTGGTGACCATTCTGCTCCCGTCAGGCCAGAAGCACTGGCTTGAGAATGAGGGCATTGCTAAGACCAGGTTTTGAGAGCACTGGCTCTTGCTGTGGTCCCGAAGCTCCACCTGAGACTGGAGGGAAGACATCTGCCTGTGAGTCCTCCTGCTTATCTGTGAGCTTGTGGAACCATGCGGGGTTTTCTGTGCAGAGGGCTAAGTGGAGACCATGCAAATGCAAGTGTGTGGATTTTGGTTGGCTTCAGGGAAGAAATGCCAGATGGCATTGGGAGACTCCATTCTAATCTGGATTCAGGGGATATCTCTTGAAAGTGAATGGAGAAGTCCTTCAGTCCTGTCCAACTCTTTGCAACCCGGTAGACTATAGGATCCATGTAATTGTGCAGGCAAGAATACTGGAGTGGGCAGCCTTTCCCTTCTCCAGGGGATCTTCCAAACCCAGGGGTCATACTCAGGTCTCCACAGGCAAGTGGATTCTTTACCGGCTGAGCCACAAAGAGGCCCAAGTATATTGGGCTGGTAGCCTTTCCCTTCTGCAGTAAATCAGAATTTCCTAACTCAGGAATCAAAATGGGCTCTCCTGCAATGCAGGAGGATACTTCTCTAGCTGAGGTATCAGGGAAGCCCAATATTTCCTAAGGGCAGCTTCTAATTGTAGGATTACCCTAATGAGTCTTCACAGGTTTAAGGTCGCAACCTGCTAAGGTAGCAATTGATGTCCTTAGTCTAAAGGACAAAACTGGGATTCTAAGAAGGGGGTAACCCAGACAAACCCCGCAGTTCCTACTGTTAAAACTCAGGGAATACGCATGATGAAGCTTGTCCATGAGACAGGGGCTAAGGCACCCCGCCCACACTGGGTGCTGCGGTGACCTGACTTGGTAACTACAGTCTGGCAGCTAGGAGCATCACAAAATCAGTTTGCACTGAAGAAAGAAATGGCACCTCCCTTCATCCAACCCACCACACACTCCGGGCCCTCCCACAGCTTGCTCCCTTTCTCTTGCTTTCTGAGGAAATTAGAGTCATGCTCATGTGACCATATTGGCTGTCCAATGTTCACAGGCTAACACTGGAGCTGCTAAAGGAGAGGCCAGGAGCCTTTGGCCCTGAGAATCTCTCTTTCCTTTGCACCATCGAAGCCCTCCTCCACACTTGCACACCACAGGCCTTTTCTGAGACGCATAGGGGCCCTCCCTCAGTTTGCAACGTGTTGTATCCAATGCTGTCTTTTCAATGCCTCCCTTGAAACTCAATTCATGTGCTCCTTTGCCTGCATGGTGGCCCACCTGGCTGCCATGGGAGGGACAGAGCTGACTGTGAATCCAAAGGTCAGATCTGACAGCTGGGAATCTGTGTATAAAGGACCTGGTTATTCCCACTGTAGAGGCTGAAAGAGGTTCCAGGGGTTCAGAACTAGGGCTTGGGCCTAAGTGATTCCACAGGCGTTTGGATGCCAGGGGAGGCTTCTGGCTCTAGTGGGGATGGGGCGAGTTTCTTGAGGTTCTGAAGTAACACTGTGCGCAGGTTCACGGTGCATAGAGAAGAGAAGGTGGAGTCTACCCTGGAGGTGGTCGCAGTTCATGGCTGAGCCAGCTGCCTTCCTGAGGGTTGGATGTGGGGTAGAGGAAGACACCCAGGTCTGCTTCCTCGTGTAGTACCCAGGGCATGTTGACACCAGACTAAACGCTTACACGGTGATGACCATCATTGCTGTCTGCAAAGGATTTACACTGGTATGTTTCTTCACCTGAGAGCTCAGACCATCTCAAAACTACACTGGCCATGGTCATGGCCTGTCCACCCTCAAATGTTTCTGCTCTTCCTTACTGAACATTCATTTCCAAGAGGGTATTTTGGCCATAGGATGTTGGGTTTTCTCTAGCTTTGTCCAATGAGGAACGCTTTTTGGTCGTTGGTGTTTTTCATTTTCCAGCTCTCTCCTTTGACTTCTTCTGTGAATTTGTTTGTGGAACAGGAAGAACTCCACATCTCCCTTCTGGCTGAGAAGTCACATTTACAACAGCAATGCCTGACTGGAGGTTCTGATCACATTTGCCGAAAGGGCTTCGTTTTGCAGATGACATCCTGAAAGTACGTACACTCTCTTTTCGGTTACCCAAAGGCTACTATGTCCAGTGAAATAATAACAATAATTCTAAAGTTAGTCTTCCAATATGTGGAGAGTCTGAAAAATCCCCTGCAGCATGGAAAAGATATCGACTCCAGTATTCTGGCCTAGATAACTCCATGGACTGTAAAAACCGTGGGAATTCAAAGAGTCTAACAAGTTTAAGAGCCTATAACATTCCCTTTCTGTCAGAAAAGAAAATCCATTTTTTTAAATCATTTCAGTGATTGACATTGATTGCGGACATCCAAAGAATGGGAAGAAATGGAGAATGAAGAACACTAAATGTTGTTAGGTGGGGGAGGGAGGAATTGGGAGTGCTTGACATGAATCCAGGCTTTGCTTGGAAGTGGGGGGATACAATGAGAAGGTGCGAATGTAGACTCTGTTGATGGCTACACAGCACTGTGAAGGCCTTAATATTCCCAAATTGTTTCAATTAAAGTAAAGTGTATTAACAAAAACTTAACAGAAAAAAAAATACATAAAGCAGTAAAAATATAAAACATCACAAGAAAACTCCACAAAAACAAGATGCAAATATGCTCAGGGGAAGGGCACTCATCTGTCCTGGGTGGGGAGCGAGTTGATGGTATCCAAGGGAAGCAGACAGTGATGGAGACTGCAGAGCCAACCACACCACTGGACGAGGTGTTTCCAGAAAGGGCTCCAGGTCTCTGTCCAGAGTGGGGGCCCGTTCTCCCTGCAGGGGTGGCTCAGGCATCATGGGCATCTGGGGTCTTGGGCTGGAGCCAGGGCAGGCTCTCCCTGCAGAGATGGTGACTCATCCCCTGTCTCAGATTCTCCTGCCAAAGCCTGAGTAGGTACCGGTGCAGGTGAAGGTGGATGTTCTTGCAGAGGGGAGAGGACCTAAGTGCCTGTGGCTGTGGGTCCTGCAGGCACAGAGGTCCAATATGTCCAGTGTGCTGGCCAGTACCCAGCTGTCTCAGTGTCTTTCGGAAAGGAAGTCTCAGGTCTCTATCTCCCCTCTGTAGATCCCTGGGTCCTGCACCTGTAGCACCCACTGCTGTAGGGACAGGCCTTGGAAGTGGAGTCTGGTTGTAATGAGCAGCCAGTACTAGAGCTGTGAGAGAAGAGAAGTTTACCCATCGCCAGCATTTTGATGTGTGTATACGGGGACAGAAAGCTTCCCAGAGAATCGCAAATACCCAGCATAGGATGCACTGCGACTGCAGAGTGAAAGATGGGTGGTGTGAGGCCAGCCTTTGTTCTAGGCCCAGACCCAGCACACGGGGACTCCTCCCTGTGTAGCTCAGAACCCCCATCCACACAGTCATATGCACAGCCCCAGCCTCCTCACCTCATGCTCTGTCGTGCTGGGCTCCAGGTCCTCCTGCTGCCTCAGCGGCAGGGGTTCTTAGGCCTCACGGTCAGAGCCGGGTATGCTGAGATCCATGGCAGCCTGAGACTAGGCCCCGGGGTGTGTCCCGGGTGATATTTGTGGAGCAGGCCTTCTCCACTTCCTCTTCATTCCCAGTTGGGCTGATCCCTTCACGGGCACGCTCACCTGGAGCCTGCACTGGGCCTCATGGGCAGGGTGGTGGTGTCTGATGCCTCCATCGGGTAGGTAAATGGGGCGCCACCCTCATGGGCCACATCGACTGGGAATCTCTGAAGTGACACTGACCATCAGCCAAGACTTCCTGGAGTTTACTGAGCTGGGCCTGACCATTATGGCATCTGCTTCTGCCCGCTCGAAATTCTGCTGCTAGCAGAAACATGTGTCTGCTCTGGTACCCACCCTGGACAAAGGAGACACCCTTGAGGATGTGGGATATTCATGGGAAGCCTGTGCTGCTTGGACTCTCACCATCCACCCCGCCTGCTCTCCCTTGGGGTGCGGACACACCCAGCCCACAGACATTTGAGCCACATCCGCAGGGGCTTCCTTGAGGCAGAGATACTCCAGGAAACCTCCATCCACACACACAGGGAATGGACTCAGGGTTACCCAGGTGCGATGGGAGATGGGACCAGGCCCGGGCTGGAGCTGCCGTGTTACCTTTCTGTTCCTTTGCGCAAAGGGCAAGAGGCCTCTGGGGGGTGGGGGGTGGTCCTGATGCAGCACCAACTGCGTTCCCACACACTCTGCCAGTGAGCTCTCCTGAGGCCTCGGCCTCTGGGAAGGGGAAAAGTGCAAAACATCCTGGCCACCCACGAATTGGCTGAGGGCTCCTCTCTGCTCTGTGGCCTGGAGATCCGGATTCCGTGTTCTGTTGGGTTCTGTTGCTAGGAAGTGATGTCATTTCCTGAGTTTGTTGCTGAGGGACCTTACAAAAAACACCCCAAGAGAACCTCTGGGTTTCTGTCTGTTCACCTACCCCCTTAGGCAGTGTGCAGGAACAGTGACACCCACACCACTCACCCCACAGCTTTGGCAGGCCTGGGTGCAGCCAGGGCCTGGGCTCTGAGGACACAGCCCTTTCAGACAGGCTACTTCTTATCTGTGATGTTGCCCTTGACAAGCCATATGCCCCTCAGGGTTTACCTGGTTTCTCCATTTGCAGAGTGGAGTCCATCTCTCATCTACTGCCTTGGTCTGTCAGCCTATAACACCTACAAGGCTTTCAATCTGGGCCTAATATCACAAGGAGCTTGTGCTCTAGGACGTCCCAAAAGCAAGATTCAATACATGGCTGACCTAGCAAAGAATGGGGCAAAAACAGGCCTAGATGGGCTCTGGGAGGTAGGCAAAGGTCAGGGAAAGTGTCAGGAAGCCTAACACTACTTTTACAGCTGGAGAGGAAGCAGACTTCCATGTCTCCGCACAAGACGAGGCCTGAATCCTCTGTTGAAACTCCATCGGAACCCCGAGATCCTTGTCAGTCTTTCAGAGGAACCATGAGGTTCTGGTCTCAACTCAAGATGAGGACCTAGGCCCCAGAACCGACTGGAGAAGAATCCCAAGATTCCCCTTGCAACTCGCATGGAGCCTGGAATTTACTGAGGAAACACGAG
>NW_024080543.1:1379831-1380880 GCF_014754425.2 Oryx dammah
ACTATGATATTAGAGGGGGCTGTTACTATAGAAGGGGAACTATTACTGTAGAGGGGAGAGTATGACAATAGAAGGGGAGTATTACTTTGGGGGGGGGGGACTATGACAACAGAAGGGAACTATTACTATAGAAAGGGGACCTGAAGAATAGAGACAACCCCTGTCCATGGACTGCAGCATGCCACTGTGTATTAAATCCACACAAATCAAAACTCCCATGAAAAATCCCCTCCCACAGGTCAGAGTGGCCACTTTCTAAAAATCTACAGAGAATAGGGGCTGCAGAGGATGGAGGCAAAAGGGAATTCTCCTACACTCTCAGTGGGGGTGTAAATGGGTGCGGGAACTATCAAAACCAGCAAGGAGGTCCTTTTTCAACTAAACACCCAGAAACCACATGGCCCGACAATCCCATGTCTGGGCTCAGACCCAGAGAAAATCAGAATTCACAGTGACCCGTGCACCTTGTTTTCAGGGCAGCTCGATTGGCAATGGCCAAGAACTAGAATTGTTGCTGGCCAAAATCCTGGCTTTCTCTGCCCAGTGAAGCCAAATAAAAAACACGGAGACAAGAGTTTGAAGGAGATACGAAGGTGGTTTTTATTCTCAAGCCAGCAGAGAGGGGAACACAGTAGGGTCATGCCTCAAAGACTGTGCCCCCAAGCCCCGCCTATGAAGAGTCTAGGGCCTTATATAAGGCAAAGGCACACAATCATGAGTCAGTGATGAGGATCAAAGGGAACAGGATCTTGATTTCTTCCTCATGCATTTTTTTCGAAACAGTCATAGACTTAAGTCAGTAACCCAGGAACTGATTGGAAGCTGGGGTGGCTCTGCAGCCTTCTTTCTGATATGTGAGTACAAGGGGAAGGGTGTTGTAAGGGTAAACACCAGAGAGGGGATGTATTTAGCATATAGTCGAAGGAAAAAATGTTAATCATAGCTCCTGCAGAGTTAGGGGGCAGAAAAAGCAAACTTAGTCACATTCAGAGTTATGAGCAGTTAAAGTAAAAAAACTAGGAATGTTCAGACTTGCTCACTGTTCTCTT
>NW_024080543.1:1380890-1394059 GCF_014754425.2 Oryx dammah
AAAATAGAAAACCCAGAGACAAATCCATGCACCTATGGACACCTTATCTTTGACATAGGATGCAAAAATATACAGTGGAGAAAAGACAATCTCTTTAACAAGTCGTGCTTGGAAAACTGGTCAACTACCCATAAAAGAATGAAACTAGAACACTTTCGAAGACAATACACAAAAGTAAATTCAAAATGGATTAAAGATATAAATGGAAGACCAGAAACTATAAAAGGAAACATAGGCAGAACACTCTCTTACATAAATCACAGGAAGATGCTCTGTGACCCACCTCCCAAAAAAGGAAAAAATAAACAAACGTGACCTAGTTAAACTTTAAAGCTTTTCCACAAGGAAGGAAACTATCAGTTCAGTTCAGTTCATTCGCTCAGTCGTATCCAACTCTTTGCGACCCCATGAATCTCAGCACCCTAGGCCTCCCTGTCCAACACCAACTCCCGGAGTTAACTAAAACTCATGTCCATCGAGTTGGTGATGCCATCCAGCCACATCATCCTGTCGTCCCCTTCTCCTCCTGCCCCCAATCCTTCCCAGCATGAGAGTCTTTTCCAATGAGTAAACATTTCGCATGAGGTGGCCAAAATATTGAAGTTTCAGCTTTAGCATCAGTCCTTCCAATGAACACCCAGGACTGATCTCCTTTAGAATGGAATGGTTGGATCTCCTTGCAGTCCAAAGGACTCTCAAGAGTCGTCTCCAACATCACAGTTCAAAAGCATTAATTCATAGGCGCTGAGCTTTCTTCACAGTCCAACTCTCATATCCATACATGACCACTGGAAAAATCATAGCCTTGACTAGACGAACATTTGCTGGCAAACTAATGTCTCTGCTTTTTAATATGCTATATGCTTCTGCTGCTGCTAAGTCACTTCAGTCGTGTCTGACTCTGTGGGACCCCATAGACAGCAGCCCACCAGGCTCCGCCGTCCCTGGGATTCTCCAGGCAAGAACACTAGAGTAGGTTGCCATTTCCTTCTCCAATGCATGAAAGTGAAAAGTGAAAGTGAAGTTGCTCAGTCGTATCCGCCTCTTAGCGACCCCATGGACTGCAGCCTACAAGGCTCCTCCATCCATGGGATTTTCCAGGCAAGAGTACTGGAGTGGGGTGCCATTGCCTTCTCCGAATATGCTATATAGGTTGGTCATAGCTTTTATTCCAAGGAGTAAGCGTCTTTTAATTTCATGGCTGCAATCACCATCTGCAGTGATTTTGGAGCCCCCCAAAATAAAGTCTGACACTCTTTCCCCATCTATTTCCCATGAAGTGATAGGACTATGCCGGGAGCCAGCGTGAGGAATCCCACCCATGACAAGGTCATGCGGAGAGGCCTGATGGGCAAGGCGAGTCAGGCCTCAGGGTTCCCCCTGATATTTCTTCAGCATGTACCCCAAAAAAAGAATATGCCTGCCTTATTGTATTGTACCTTTCCACTCTTCTGACACACTCTGGAAAAAGTTAACTCAGGGCTTTAGTCTTCTGCATTTGAAAGGGATGTTTCAGTTCAAACCCCCTCTGATAACTCTCTAGCTTGCCTAACAGGTTCCCCCTGACTTTTTACAGCTTGTGAATTGTTTACAGTCTCCCAACCTCGAGAAGCACATCCTAGAAATGCAGGGGCTTCCGAGGTGTCAAGATCATTAGAATAAAACTGATTAAGCATTTCATTGTTGAGCCAATACTTGCTGCCAAATTTTCATATCTTTATTTGTTGATATAGTTGGTATATAGAAAAAACAAGTAGCAAAAAATTAGATCTTTGACTTAAGTACCTTCTTTGTTATAACCCACTGCGCCTTTGTTCTATAGAGATGTAACTTTAGTGCTTTAAGGAGATGCAGATTAAAGAAAAACACTTCAGGGAAAACGAGATTAACATTCATTAAGGAAGAGAGCCAAAAAGTGTTAACAAGCCTCTTGGCCAGAAGATAATGTAAATCACCTGAGACCTTTTGTATACGAAAAGATATACAAAAAGGGTCAGGACTGCTGCCCCTGCATGACTCCGTATCTTCCATTATGTAAAATTTAGGGTATATAAACACTTTTTAAATAATAAAGTTGGAGGGGTTTTTGCACAAGCTTGGCCTCCCCCGTGTCAATTCTTTCTCTTGCTCCCTCTCCCTCCCTCTCCTTTTCAGGCTGATCCCTTGGAACACAGAGGCTCACCGAGTCTACCTACTTGCCCGGGCTTCTGAGACCCACACGAGAGGGAGCCCAAGGTGGGGCACCCTCTGATATTCAAGCGGGTGCCTGTGGCCCAACGTAGACGGTGCAAGTTCCTTGTCTGGAACTTTACCGGCTTTCCATGTTAAACCAAGTTAATCAGCCTCTTTTCTCCACTAAATTTTCCTACCACACTAATTCTTCCTAATCTAATCTTATATTTAAAAATAAACAAGTTTTTCCTTGCCTACGCCGTCCCTGCTTCAAATTACCCTGGATCCACCGGGGCTGGACCCCGGCAGGACTAGATGCCATGATCTTCACTTTCTGAATGTTGAGCTTTAAGCCAACTTTTTCATTCTCCTCTTTCACTTTCATCAAGAGGCTTTTCAGTTCCTCTTCACTTTCTGCCATAAGAGTGGTGTCATCTGCATATCTGAGGTTATTGATATTTCTCCCGGCAATCTTGATTCCAGATTGTGCTTCTTCCAGCCCAGTGTTTCTCATGATGTACTCTGCATAGAAGTTCAATAAGCAGGGTGACAATATACAGCCTTGACATACTCTTTTTCCTATTTGGAACCCGTCTGTTATTCCATGTCCAGTCTCGGCTGGAGGGGAGAACCTTCTGGAATTTCTCGAGTTGCGGCGGGACCTACCTGAGTTACGACAGGGACCTCTGGGACCCTCCCTTGTGGCCTCAGGGAAGGCCAGTCTCCATGCGAGTTGCGAGAGTCCTGTCAGGATTCCTCTGCAGTCGGTGCCGGGGCCTAAGACCTCATGTGCAGTCTATGATGGAAGATGAGGATTCCTCTCCAGTGCTGACATGGATCTTGGGGTACTTCTGGAGGCTCCACAGGGGAGTCAGTCCTCGTCTCGAGTGGGGACATACACGTCCGCTTTCCTCACGAGCTGGAGCTGCCGTGGCAGGTTTCCCGTGGCCTTGATACAGGGATCTTTGGCATTCTTTGGAGCCTTTCCCACGAGGCTTTCCGACAGGGCTGTCACACGTGCCACTGTGGTGTGAGTCGATCCTCGGCGTGCATGTCGAGGAAGTGCAGGGAAATTAGGTTCTTCTGGAGTGGACTGAGACATTTTGTGCACATTGGGAATGGTGACACGACCCCTGGAGTTCCTCTCGACTTTCCTGTGGAGAGCACCTCCTCCGAGATGCGACAGGAAAGCCGGGAATCATTTCCCGACGAAGCAGGGAAAGGAACCCTCATCTCGAGCTATGAGGAGGAAACGGGGCTCCTCTTGATGTGTGCGGAACCCGCGGTGTTGCTCTCGAGTGGAGACAGGTATGCCGGGGAACTTCTTGAGTTGCAGCATGGGTGTGAAGGACCCTTTCAAAGGTCAAGAGGGAAGGTGTGATTTGCCTCAAGACGCCTCAGCGGAAAAGGGCCTCATCTCGCCTGGAGGGGAGAACCTCCTGGATTTTCTCGAGTTGAGGTTGGACCTTCTTGAGTTACGACGGGGACCTCTGGGGCCCTCCCTTGTGGCCTCAGGAAAGGCCAGTCTCCATGCGAGTTGCGAGGGGCCTGTCGGGAATCCTCTGCAGTTGGTGCCGGGGCCTAAGACCTCGTGTGGAGTGTATGACGGAAACTGAGGGTTCCTCTCCAGTGCTGATATGGATCTTGGGGTACTTCTGGAGGCTCCACAGGGGAGTCAGTCCTCGTCTCGAGTGAGGACATGCACGTCCGCTTTCCTCACATGCTGGAGCAGCGGTGGCAGGCTTCCCGTTGTCTTGATACAGGGATCTGTGGCATTCTTTGGAGGCTTTCCCACGAGGCTTTCCGACAGGGCTGTCACACGTGCCACTGTGGTGTGAGTCGATACTCGGCGTGCATGTCGAGGAAGTGCAGGGAAATCAGGTTCTTCTGGAGTGGACTGAGACATTTTGTGCACATTGGGAATGATGGCACGACCGCTGGAGTTCCTCTAGACACCCCTGTGGAGAGCGCCTCCTCCGAGATGTGACAGGAAAGCCGGGAATCCTTTCCCGATGAAGCAGGGATAGGAACCCTCATCTCGAGCTATGAGGAGGAAACGGGGCTCCTCTTGATGTGGTGGGGACCCTCGGTGTTATTCTCGAGTGGAGGCGGGTATGTCGGGGAACTTCTTGAGTTGCAGCAAGGTTGTGAAGGACCCTTTCGAAGTTCAAGAGGGAAGGGGTGATGTGCCTCGAGATGCCTCAGCGGAAAAGGGCCTCATCTCGGCTGGAGGGGAGAACCTCCTGGATTTTCTCGAGTTGTGGCGGGACCTTCTCGAGTTACGACGGGGACCTCTGGGACCCTCTCTTGTGGCCTCAGGAAAGGCCAGTCTCCATGCGAGTTGCGAGGGGCCTGTCGGGATTCCTCTCAGGATTCCTCTCCAGTCGGTGCCGGAGCCTAAGGCCTCCTGTGGAGTCGAGTTGGAATCTGAGGATTCCTCTCCAGTGCTGACATGGATCTTGGGTACTTCTGGAGGCTTCATAGGGGATTCAGTCCTCGTCTCGAGTGTGGACATACACGTCCACTTTCCTCCCTAGCTGGAGCAGCCGTGGCACGCTTCCCATCGCCTTGATACAGGGATCTGAGGTATTTCCTGGAGGCTTTCCCACGAGGCTTTCCCACAGGGCTGTCACACGTGCCACTGTGGTGTCAGTCGATCCTCGGCCTGCAAGTTTAGGCAGTGCAGGGAAATCAGGTTCTTCTGGAGTGGACTGAGACATTTGAGGGACATTGGGAAAGTTGGCACGACCTCTGGAGATTCTCTCGTCTTTCCTGTGGAGAGCGCCTCCTCTTCAGATGTGACGGGAATGCTGGGAATCCTTTCCCAGGGAAGCAGGGAAAGGAACCCTCAGATCGAGCTACGAGGCAGAAACGGGACTCCTCTCGATGTGGGCGGGACCCTCGGTGTTCCTCTCGAGTGGAGTAGGGTATGTCTGGAAACTTCTTGATTTGCAGCAAGGATGTGAAGGACCCTTTCAAAGTTCAATACGGAAGGTTTGATTTGCCTCAAGACACCTCTGCGGAAAAGGGCCTCATCTCGCCTGGAGGGGAGAACCTCCTGGATTTTCTCGAGTTGCGGCGTGTCCTTCTTGAGTTACGACGGGAACCTCAGGGACCAGCTCTTGTGGCCTCAGGAAAGGCCAGTCTCCATGCGAGTTGCGAGGGGTCTCTCGGGATTCCTTTCCAGTCGTTGCAGGGGACTAATACCTCGTGTGGTTAAGATGCCGGAAACTGAGGATTCCTCTCCAGTGCTGACATGGATTTGGGGTACTTCTGCAGGCTCCACAGGGGAGTCAGTCATCGTCTCAAGTGGGGACATGCACGTCCGCTTTCCTCCTGAGCTGTAGCAGCCGTGGCAGGCTGCCTGTCGCCTTGATGTAGGGATCTGTGGCATTCCCTGAAGACTATCACACGAGGCTTTCCACAGGGCTCTCCCACGTGCCACTGTGGTGTGAGTCGATCCTCGGCCTGCAAGTCGAGGAAGTGCAGGTAAGTCAGGTTCCTCTGGAGTGAACTGAGACATTTGTGGGACATTGGGAATGGTGCCACAAACCCTGGAGTTCCTCTCGACTTTCCTGTGGAGAGCGCCTCCTCTTGAGATGCAACGGGAACGCCGGGAATCCTTTCCCGACGAAGCAGGGAAAGGAACACTCATGGAGCTACTAGGCGGCGGAGGGGCTCCTCTCGATGTGGGCGGGACCCTCGATGTTCCTCTCGAGTGGAGATGGGTATGTCGGGGAACTTCTTGAGTTGCAGCAAGGGTGAGAAGGACCCTTTTGAAGTTCAAGAGGCTAGGTGTGATTAGCCTCGAGATGCTTCAGCAGAAAAGGGCCTCATCTCTCCTGGAGGGGAGAACCTCGTGGATTTTCTCGAGTTGCGGCAGGTCCTTCTCGAGTTATGACGGGGACCTCAGGGACCCGCTCTTGTGGCCTCAGGAAATGCAAGTCTCCATGTGAGTTGGGAGAGGCCTCTCGGAATTCCCCTACAGTCGATGCCGGAGCCTAAGACCTCGTGCGGAGTCGAGGCCGGAACCTGAGTATTCCTCTCCAGTGCTGACATTGATCTGGGGTTCTTATGGAGGCTCCACAGGGGAGTCTGTCCTCGTTTCGAGTGGGAACATGCACGTCTGCTTTCCTCCCGATCTGGAGCAGCGGTGGCAGGCTTCCCATCGCCTTGATACAGGGATCTGTTGCATTCCCTGGAGGCTTTCCCATGAGGTTTTTCCACAGGGCTGTCACACGTTCCACTGTGGTGTCAGTCGATCTCGGCCTGCAAGTCGACGAAGTGCAGGGAAATCAGGTTTTTCTGGAGTGGACTGAGAAATTTGGGGGTATTTGGGAATAGTGGCACGACCCCTGGAGTTCCTCACGACATTTTGGTGGAGACCACCTCCTCTTGAGATGCGACAGGAATGCCGGGAATCCTTTCCCTACGAAGCAGGGAAGGGAACCCTCATCTCGAGCTACGAGGTGGAAACGCGTCTCCTCTTGATGTGGGCGTGACCCTCTGTGTTCCTCTCGAGTGGAGTCGGGTATATCGGGGAACTTCTTGAGTTGCAGCAAGGGTGTGAAAGACCCTTTCCAAATTCAAGAGGGATGTTGTGATTTGCCTCGAAACGCCACAGTGAAAAAGGGCCTCATCTCCCCTGGAGGTGAGAACATCCTGGATTTTCTCGAGTTGCGGCGGGTCCTTCTCGAGTTACGATGGGGACCTCAGGGACCCGCTCTTGTGGCCTCAGGAAAGGCCAGTCTCCATGCGAGTTGCGAGGGGCCTCTTCGGATTCCACTCCAGTCAGTGCCGGGGCCTAAGACCTCATGTGGAGTGGAACCTGGAACCTGAGGATTCCTCTCCAGTGCTGACATGGATCTTGGGTACTTCTGGAGGCTCCATAGGGGATTCAGTCCTCGTCTCGAGTGCGGACATACACGTCCACTTTCCTCCCGAGCTGGAGCAGCTGTGGCACTCTTCCCATCGCGTTGATACAGGGATCTGTTGCATTCAGTGGAGGCTTTCCCAACAGGCTTTCCACAGGGCTGTCATAGGTGCCACTGTGGTGTGAGTCGATCCTTGGCGTGCACGTCGAGGCAGTGCAGGGAAATCAGGTTCTTCTGGAGTGAACTAAGACATTTGGGGGACTTTGGGAACGGTGGCACGACCACTGGAGTTCCTCATGACTTTCCTGTGGAGAGCGCCTCCTCTTGAGATGCGACGGGAACGCCGGGAATTCTTTCCCGATGAAGCAGGGAAAGGAAACCCATCTCGAGCTACGAGGCAGAAACGGAGCTCCTATTGATGTGGGCGGCACGCTCGGTGTTCCTCTCGAGGGGAGATGCGTATGTCGGGAAACTTCTTCAGTTGCAGCAAGGGCATGAACGACAATTTCAAAGTTCAAGAGGGAAGGAGTTATTTGCCTCTAGATGCCTAATCGGAAAAGGGCCTCATATCACCTGGAGGGGAGAACCTCCTGGATTTTCTCGCGTTGCGGTGGCGTCCTTCTCGAATTACGACAGGGAAATCAGGGACCCGCATTTGTGGCCTCAGGAAAGGCCAGTCTCTAAGCAAGTTGCGAGGGCCCTCTCGGGATTCCTCTCCAGTTGGTGCCAAGGCCTAAGACCTCGGGTGGAGTTGAGGCCGGAACTTGAGGTTTCCTCTCCAATGTTGAAATTGACCTTTGGGTACTTCTGGAGGCTGAAGAGGGGAGTCAGTCCTCGTCTCATGTGGGGACATGCACGTCTGCTTTCCTCCCGAGCGGGAGCAGCCATGGCCGGCTACCCATCGCCTTGATACAGGGATCTGTGGCATTCCCTGGAGGCTTTCCCACGAGGCTTTCCCACAAGGCTCTCAGACGTGCCACTGTGTTGTGAGTCGATCCTCGGCGTGCAAGTCGAGGCAGTGCAGGGAAATCAGGTTCCTCTGGAGTGGACTGAGACATTTGGGGGACTTTGGGAATGGTTGCACAAACCTTGGAGTTCCTCTCGACTTTCCCTTGGAGAGCGCCTCCTCTTGAGATGCGACCAGAACGCCGGAAATCTTTTCCGACGAAGCAGGGAAATAAAACCTTAACTCGAGCTATGAGGCGGAAACGGGATCCTCTTGATGTTCGGGTGATGCTCGGTGTTTTTCTCGAGTGGAGACGGGTATGTCGGGGAACTTCTTGAGTTGCAGCAAGGGTTTGAAGGACCCTTTCGAAGTTCAAGAGGGAAGGTGTGATTTGCCTCGAGATGCCTCAGTGGAAAAGGGCCTCATCTCGCCTGGAGCAGAGAAACTCATTGATTTTCTCGAGTTGGGGCGTGTCCTTCTCGAGGTACGACAGGGACCTCAGGGACCCGCTCTTGTGGCCTCAGGAAAGGCCAGTCTCCATGCAAGTTGCGATGGGCCTCTCGGGATTCCTCTCCAGTCGGTGCCGGGGCATATGACCTCGTGTGGAGTTGAGGTGGGAACCTGAGGATTCCTCTCCGGTGCTGAAATGGATCTAGGGGTACTTCTGGAGGCTCCACAGGGGAGTCGGTCCTCGTCTCGGGTGCGGACATGCACGCCCGATTTCCTCCCGAGCTGGAGCAGCCGTGACAGGGTTCCCGTCGCCTTGATACAGGGATAAGTGGCTTTGCCTCGAGGCTTTCCCGCGAGGTTTTCCCACAGGGCTGTCACACGTGCCACCATCGTGTGAGTCGATCCTCGGCGTGCAAGTCGAGGCAGTGCAGGGAAATCAGGTTCCTCTGGTGTGGACTGAGACATTTGGGGGACTTTGGGAATGGTGGCACGACCCCTGGTGTTCCTCTCGACTTTCCCGTGGAGAGTGCCTCCTCTTGAGTTGCGACGGGAACGCCGGGAATCCTTTCCCGATGAAGTCGGGAAAGGAACCCTCATCTCGAGCTCCGAGGCGGAAACAGGGCTCCTCTTGATGTGGGCCGGACCATCGGTGTTCCTTTCGAGTGGAGACGTGTATGTCGGGGAACTTTTTGAGTTGCAGCCAGGGTGTGAAAGACCCTTTCAATGTTCAAGAGGGAAGGTGTGATTTGCCTCAAGACACCTCAGGGGAAAAGGGCCTCATCTCGCCTGGAGGGGAGAACCTCATTGATTTTTTCGAGTTGGGGCGTGTCCTTCTCGAGTTACGACGGGGAACTCAGGGACCCGCTCTTGTGGCCTCAGTAAAGACCTGTCTCCATGCGAGTTGCAAGGGGCCTCTGGGGTTCCTCTCCAGTCGGTGCCGGGGCATAAGACCTCGTGTGGAGTCGAGGCCGGTACCTGAGGATTCATCTGCAGTGCTGACATGGAACTTGGGGTACTTCTGGAGGCTCCACAGGGAGTCGGTCCGCGTCTTGGGTGCAGACATGCACGTCCGCTTACCGCCCGACCTGGAGCAGCCATGGCAGGGTTCCCGTTGCCTAGATAGAGGGATCTGTGGCATTCCGTGTAGGATTTCCCATGACGCTTTCCCACAGGGCTGTCACACTTGCCACTGTAGTGTGAGTCGATCCTCGGCGTGCATGTCGAGGCAGTGCAGGGAAATCAGGTTTCTCTGGAGTGGACTGAGACATTTGGGGGACATTTTGAATGGTGGCACCACCCCTGGAGTTCCTGTCGACTTTCCTGTGGAGAGCGCCTCCACTTGAGATGCGACGGGAATGCTGGGAATCTTTTCCCGACGAAGCAGGGAAAGGAACCCTCATCTCGAGCTACGAGGAGGCAACGGGGCTACCCTTGATGTGGGCGGGACCCTCGGTGTTCCTCTCGAGTGAAGACTTGTATGTGGGGGAACTTTTTGAGTTGCAGCAATGGTGTGAAGGACCCTTTCAAAGTTCAAGAGGGAAGGTGTGATTTGCCTCGAGGTGCCTCATCGGAAAAGGTCCTCATATTGCCCTGAGGGGAGAACCTCCTGGATTTTCTCGAGTGGGGGCGTGTCCTTCTCGAGTTTCGAAGGGCACCTCAAGGACACTCTCTTGTGGCCTCAGCAAAGGACAGTCTCCATGCGAGTTGCGAGGGGCCTCTCGGGATTCCTCTCCAGTGGGTACCAGGGCCTAAGACCTCATGTGGATTTGAGGCCGGAACCTGAGGATTCCTCTCCAGTGCTAACATGGATCTTGGGGTACTTCTGGAGGCTCCACTGGCGAGTCAGTCCTCGTCTCTAGTGGGGACATGCACGTCTGCTTTCCTCCCGAGCTGAAGTAGTCGTGGCAGTCTTCCCATCGCCTTGATACACGGATCTGTGGCTTCCCTCGAGGCTTTCCCACAGGGCTGTCACACGTGCCACAGTCGTGTGAGTCGATCCTCGGCATGCAAGTCGATGCAGTGCAGGGAAATCAGGTTCCTCTGTAGTGGACTGAGACATTTGGGGGAGTTTGGGAATGGTGGCACGAACCTTGGAGTTCCTCTCAACTTTCCCTTGGAGAGCGCCTCCTCTTGAGATGCGACCGGAACGCCGGAAATCCTTTCCCGACGAAGCAGGGAAATAAACCCTTAACTCGAGCTATGAGACAGAAACAGGGATCCTCTTGATGTGTGCGTGATGCTCGGTGTTCTTCTCGAGTGGAGACGGGTATGTCGGGGAACTTCTTGAGTTGCAGCAAGGGTGTGAAGGACCCTTTCGAAGTTCAAGAGGGAAGGTGTGATTTGCCTCGAGACGCCTCAGCGGAAATGGGCCTCATCTCGCCTGGGGGGAGAACCTCCTGGATTTTCTCGAGTTGCGGTGGGTCCTTCTATAGTTACGATGGGGTCCTCAGGGACCCGCTCTTGTGGCCTTAGGAAAGGCCAGTCTCCATGCAAGTTGCGACGGGCCTGTCTCGATTCCTCTCCAGTGGGTGCCAGGGCCTAAGACCTCGTGTGGAGTCGAGGCGGGAACCTGAGGATTCCTCTCCAGTGCTGACATGGATCTAGGGCTACTTCTGGAGGCTGCACAGGGGAGTCTGTCCTCGTCTCGGATGCTTACATGCACGCCCGCTTTCATCCCGAGCTGGAGCAGCTGTGGCAGGGTTCCCGTCGCCTTGATACAGGGATAAGTGGCTTTGCCTCTAGGCTTTCCTGCGAGGTTTTCCCACAGGGCCCTCACACGTGCCACCATCGTGTGAGTCGATCTTCGGCTTGCAAGCCGAGGCAGTGCAGGGAAATCAGGTTCCTCTGGAGTGGGCTGAGACATTTGGGGGACATTGGGAATGGTGGCACGACCCCTGGTGTTCCTCTCGAGTTTCTTATGGAAAGTGGCTCCTCTTGAGATGCGACGGGAATGCCGGGAATCCTTTCCCGACGAAGCAGGGAAAGGAACCCACATCTCGAGGTATGAGGCGGAAACGGGGCTCCTCTTGATGTGGGCGGGACCCTGGTTGTTCCTCTCGATTTGAGACGGGTATGTCGGGGTACTTCTTAAGTTGCAGCAAGGGTGTGAAGGACCCTTTCGAAGTACAAGAGGGAAGGTGTGATTTGAATCAAGACACCTCAGCAGAAAAGGGCCTATCCCGCCTGGAGGGGAGAACCTCCTCCATTTTCTCGAGTTGCAGCGGGTCCCTATCTCATTACGATGGGGACCTCAGGGACCTGCCCTTGTGGCCTCAGGAAACGTCAGTCTCCATGCGAGTTCTGAGGGGCCTCTAGGGATTCCTCTCCGGATACCTCTCCAGTCGGTGCGGGGGCCTACGACCTCCTGCGGAGTCGAGGCCGGAAACTGAGGATTCCTCTCCAGTGCTGACATGGAACTTGGGGTACTTCTGGAATCCACACGGGAGTCAGTCCTCGTCTCGGGTGGGGACATCCATATCCGCTTTGCACCCGAGCTGGAGCAGCGGTGGCAGGCTTCCAGTAGCCTCGATACAGGGATCTGAGGCATTCCCTGGAGGCTTTCACACAAGGCTTTCCCACAGGGCTGTCACACGTGCCAATGTGGTGTGAGTCGATTCTCGGAGTGCAAGTCGAGGCAGTGCAGGGAAATCAGGTTCTTCTGGAATTAAATGAAAAATTTGGGGGACACTTGGAATGGTGGCATGACCCCTGGATTTCCTCTCGACTTTCCTGTGGAGAGTGCCTCCTCTTGAAATGGGACGGGAACGCCGGGAATCCTTTCCAGACGGAGCAGGGAAAGGAACCCTCATCTCGAGCTAAGAGGCGGAATCGGGGCTCCTCTTGATGTGGGCGGGACCCTCAGTGTTCCTCTCGAATGGAGACGGGTATGTCGGGGAACTTCTTGAGTTGCAGCAAGGGTGTGAAGGACCCTTTCGTAGTTAGAGGGAAGTTGTGATTTGCCTCGAGACGCCTCAGAGGAAAAGGGTCTCTTCTCGCCTGGAGGGGAGAACCTCCTGGATTTTCTCGAGTTGCGGCGGGTCCTTCTCGAGTGATGACGGGGACCTCAGGGACCTGGTCTTCTGGCCTCAGGAAAGGCCCTTCTCCATGCCAGTTCCGAGGGGCCTCTCGGGATTCCTCTCCGGATTCCTCTCCAGTTGGTGCCGGGGCCTAAGACCTCATGTGGAGTAGAGGCCGGAACCTGAGTATTCCTCTCCAGTGCTAACATGGATCTGGGGTACTTCTGGAGGCTCCACAGGGTAGTCAGTCCTCGTCTCGAGTGGGGACATGCACGTCCGCTTTCCTCCCGAGCTGGAGCATCCGTGGCCGGCTTCCCGTCGCCTTGATACAGGGATCTGTGGCTTTCGCTCGAGGCTTTCACTCGAGGCTTTCACACGAGGCTTTCCCAAAGGCCTGTCACAAGTGCCACCGTGGTGTGAGTCGATCCTCGGCGTGCAAGTCGAGGCAGTTCAGGGAAATCAGGTTCTTCTGGAGTTGACTGTGACATTTGGGGGACTTTGGGAATGGCGGCACGACCCCCAGAGTTCCTCTCAACTTTCCTGTGGAGAGCACCTCCCCTTCAGATGCGACGGGAATGCCGGGAATCCTTTTCCGACGAAGCAGGGAAAGGAACCCTCATCTCGAGCTAAGAGGTGGAATCGGGGCTCCTCTTGATGTGGGCGCGACCCTCAGTGTTCCTCTCGAATGGAGACGGGTATGTCGGGGAACTT